>NW_026595597.1:0-7512 GCF_907164565.1 Psammomys obesus | reverse complement strand
TTCCTTCCTTCCTTCCTTCCTTCCTTCCTTCCTTCCTTCCTTCCTTCCTTCCTTCCTTCTTTTTCAAGACAGGGTTTCTCTATATAGCCTTGGCTTTCCTGGACTCACTTTGTAGACCAGGCTGGCCTTGAGCTCACAGAGATCTGCCTGTCTCTGTCTTCCTGAGTGCTGATATTACAGGCTCATGCCACTGTTCCTGGCTGAAAGGTCATCTTTGGCTATCCAATAAATTTGAAAACCAGCCTTGGCTACATGAGACCCAAGCCCAACCCAAATGAATAGCTACAAATAAAACAGAAGAAAAGTCAGGCTATAGAGATGGCTCAGTGGTTAGGAGCACTTGCTGCTTTTTCAGAGAACCCAACTTAGGTTCCTAGAACCCCTGCCAGGCACCTCACAACTGCCTTGCAACGCCAGCTTCAGGAGATCCAATGGCCTCTTGTGGATTCTGCAGGTACCAGCAAGCATGCATAACACACACACACACACACACACACACACACATACACACTTAAAAAATAATAACCTTATCATAATACAAAGTTTATCTTGTCTCATAGTTTTGGAAGTTTGGGTTCATGACTGATTGGGCCCACTGATTCTTGGCATTTGGTGGGATGCCATATGGTAATAGTGGAGAATCACAAGACAGAGGAAAAAAAACAAAACTTTTGTCATATGTTTGTTAAATTATGGGCTGTTTTACACCTGCTCTTGCTCCCAAACAATGACACAGAGACCTATTACATTTATTAATAGGCTTCAAGCTTATCGCTGGGCAGATGCTCATCTGTTCTTACCCATCTATGCAGGCCTCCTCCACAGCCATGTGCCCTGCTACCTGCCATCTGAATCTCGCCATGTGTTCCTTCATTCATGTCCTCCTGGTGGCTTCCTCATGGTGACCTCTCCTCCCTCTCCCCACCCCCACCTGGGACCCTCTCCCTGAGATCAGAAATCCAGCCCTAACTCTCCTGCCCTGGTATAGGCTGTTCAGATATTTATAACCAATAAGAGGCTGAAGAAGAATTTTTACACAACTGCCAGGAGCTGACATGTCTACTGTCAAAAAAAAACCAAAAAAACAAAAACAAAAACAAAAAAACACACAAAAAAACAACCTTTTATTAATAAAACATCTTTGCACAATTGAGATTGGAGATGCTTCATAGAAATGACAATCCCAATGTCCGGACTGCAACCAGATCTCTGGGTACAGAAATAACATTTACATTTAAATACATAGTGCACAGTGCACACATCCATCCTTCAACATCTCCCCCTTTTAGTCCAATAAAATGCTCCTTCTTTTACGTTAATAAGCTATATACAATACAGGCTGGAGAGATGGCTCAGAGGTTAAGAGCACGGGTTGCTCTTCCAGAGGTCCTGAGTTCAATTCCCAGCAACCACAGGGTGGCTCACAACCATCTATAATGAGATCTGGTGCCCTCTTCTGGCCTGCAGGTGTACATGCAGACAGAATATTGTATACATAATAAGTAAGTAAATATTTTTAAAAACTATATACATTAAGAACAGTTAGGAAAACTATCACGGAGGGGCAGGAGCCTACCACAGAGGGCCTCTGAAAGATGCTAGCCAGCAGGGTATCAAAACAGAAGCTGAGGCTAATAGTCAAACTTTGGGCAGAGTGCAGGGAATCTTTTGAAAGAAGGGGAAGATAGAAAGACCTGGAGGGGACAGGAGCTCCACAAGGAGAGAAACAGAACCAAAAAATCTGGGGCCAGGGGTCTTTTCTGAGACTGATACTCCAACCAAGGACCATGCATGAAGATAACCTAGAACTCCTGCACAGATGTAGCCCATGGCAGCTCAGTGTCCAGGTGGGTACCCGAATAAGGGGAACAGGGACTGTCTGTCTCTGACATGAACTTAGTGGCTGGCTCTTTGATCACTTCCCCCTGAGGGGGGGAGCAGCCTTACCAGGGCACAGAGGAAGACAATGCAACCAGTCCTGATGAGACCTGATAGGCTCAGGTCAGAGGGAAGGGGAAGAGGACCTCCCCTATCATCGGACTTGGAGAGGGGCATGGGAGAAGATGAGGGAGAGAGAGTGCGGTTGGGAGGGAATGAGGGAGGGGCTACAGCTGGGATACAATGTGAATAAACTGTAATTAATATAAAAATTAAAAAGGAAACTATCAGGTAAGAATTACATTCATAATGTGCAGTCCATTTGTATTTGGCAATCTTGAAGCAAGTACTCTACTATCTAGCCTATCTTGGTGAGCTCAAAGTTCTGTGCTTAAATAATTTTCTATCATACGTTGCATTTATCAACCTAACCTATCTTTTCAGGCCTTAAAACATTTCCTTAAATCCTGAACAACTCAAGATTAATTGTGAGATGATAACTCTCTAGTCTTCAACCCCATCAGAGACCTGAGAAGCTTAGGTGTTACCTGAGTAGACAGGAAGTGCAGAGCAAACAGCTTCTGAAATATGGAAATGACAGAGATGGCTGGCTGCCTGGACAGTCACCCAAGGCTGCGCTATCATGTTGGGGCATCATCTTCGGTTTTCTGACCCATATATGACAGAGTTTTCTGTGAAGCAGGAATTATGAAGCAAGACCTTCCCTGTCTTTCCAAACTTTGGCAGTTGACTTCTTCTGTGCCCTGCTTGCCCACACCTTGGGCAGCATGCTGTTTGCTGTTGAGGCAAGGACAGTTTGTTGCCCACTGGCTAGTTTTCCACAACTGAAGCAAATGCCATATGGAGGTTCTTTGATACCCATCATCTTCTTGGAGTAGAATGGGGGTACTGCCAGGAGCTGTCATGTCTTACTGCCAAAAAAGCCTTTTATTAATGAAACATCTTTAAATGCCATATTCTGTAGATTTCTGAGGTTTCTGAAGGCCATCTACCTATGCACAGTGTATCTAAACAGACAACCTCTGCTTGTTTCTAGCTATTTACTATCTGATTAACTTTGAAAACATCTACAGGAGGATAAATAAAGCTTATTTTTGTGGTTAACTACACTAGTACCTAACATGACCATAAGTTGGATTGACTATTAACTTGTATTTCTTAATTTTCCTAAACAGTTTGTAATAGCAGCTTTCAAGGGTTAGAACTTCATATTTTATTTTTAAATGAGTTGCACAGGTACAATACAGTACTTGTTTTAACAATATGTTTAAGAGTTTAAACATATACAACAGTATGTTGTAACAAAAATAATCTTAATTTTGTATCAATATATGATAATCTATATCCATGTAAAATATTTGGCTTGTTGCTCTGTAGTCTCTAGGTCATTATTTGGGAGTTAGAGGGACCGTAGGAAAACCCTAATGTTATACATGGTCAAGAAGCAAGAGAAAGAAAGCTGAAGAGGAAGTGACAAGGGTTCCACTGTTGCTTCCAATGACACGTCACCAAGGCCTAACATTCTTCTGGCTTTACCTCCTAAAGGTTCCGCCGGCTTCCAAAGCTGCCCTGCCACTCAAGCAGGCTGTATTCTAGTACCAGATAGCTAGTGAGTGCTACCTAGCCAGGGCTGTGCCATAACCTGGCTGAGCAAGATGAGCTTGTGGATGGAGATGCAGGAAGGAGCTAGAAGAGCGGTGATGGTGGGTATGTGTATGTGCATAACCCATGGCCTTCCCCACCACTTGGAATCATGCCAAGGCAAGAGCAAGATGGGCTCAGGCCAGGTTTTGGCAAAGCCCAAAACAGAGCTGGAGATGACAGGCAGAACCCCAGAGTTTAGAGCCAAGACTCAGAGGATCTTGAGTCTGACTTATTGTTAACTCATCCTTGAAATTTTTAAGTGCATAATGTCAGGACTCAAGAGTATCCCAAGAACTACAGTCAGTGACTGAAAGAGGAAAAAAAATTCTCTTAGTGCATGACTGACAACTTTGACTTCTGATTGGAATCAGGCCACAATGGTACAGATCTACAGTTCCATGTGACAGTGTAATCATAATAAAGAACGCATCTGGCTACATTCTACTGGGATGAGAGCCCTTTCCTCAGAGTAAAAGTGCCTGCTTGTGACATCACAGAATGTACCAGTGGACCTGTGCTCTGTTCCTGGGTTTTATCATATGACAGGAGAACCTCAGGAATAACCTTGCTATCCCCACCTCCTGCTATTTTTTTTTTTTTTTAATCTTTAGCTTTCTATGGCTGTTCATAGATAGGTACCCACCCGGGATGGTCTTTGGTTAATTTTTTTGAAGATTGAGAAATTGGGTCCAGGATTTTAGGAACTGCCTATGACTTAAACATTTCTCAGGTAATTTCAGGTAATGCCAGCTTGGCAGTAGAAGAAGTGATTAGCTGTGAGGGCCCCTCTCTTGGAAGCACCATTAAAACTTGCAGCAAAGAGGCTTCGTGCTAAGCGTGATGGCCGCTTTCATAACGCCAACCCGTGGGAGGCAGAAGAATTGCTGTGAGTTCAAGGTTGTCCTCTGGTACACAGGAAGTCTGAGACCAGCCTGAGGTCCATACGGCCCTGTGAAAAGGGCTGAGGAGATGTCCCAGCAGCTGAGAGTACTTGCTGTTCTCTCAGATAACCCAGATTTGGTTCCCGGCACCCGCATGACGGCACATAGCTCTTCCTAACTCTAGCTTCAGGGGATTTGACACTCTCTTCTGATCTCCGTGGGCACTGGGCATGCCTGTGGCGCACATATAGTAAAGCAGGCAAAACTCTCACACATATTTAAAAAAAAGTGAAAAGGGAGGAAGAGGAAAAAAAAAAAAAAAAACAACCCAGGAGGAAGCTAGAGAGCCAGTGCAGTAGTTAAGTATAATCTCTGTTTGCTCCCCAAGCACCACACTGGGTAACTCAAAACTGTCCTCAACTCCAGGGGTATTAAACGCCCTTTTCTGGCCTCCGTGGGCACCTGCACTCACTTTCACGTACTCACACAGGCAGAGAAAAATGCACACAATTTTTAAAACTAGATTTTTCACAGATGTTTGGCTTCCTTTCACCTCCTGCCGTTTCAGGACCATCACTCCTCCCCTGTAGAAATCACAGCTCTTGCTGGCTGTTTAACACGTGGGAACCTTGGCTTCTGATTTCCCGGCCTCCCGAACCAGGAGAAATGTATTTCGTAACAGAGGGTGCTGTGGAAATGCAGTGAGAACTCAAGCAGTGTCTGCCACCCGGCGTCTGATACCGTTTCGAAGAGGCAAGATAGGAGCGTCTGAAAAGTGAACAAAGAAGGATTTATATAGTAGCCTGGGATCGACAATAGAGCTGCTTTCACGAGCCTATCAGGAGTAGAAGATTTATTACCTAATAAATCAAGACAGCTGGCACTAGTTGGAAGGGAAGCTGCTTTAGGCTTCAGTGAAGGAGAGAGGGGCAAAAGGCCTCAGCGAGGTGGGGTATGCTGTGGAAAAAAGCGTCTCATTGGACAAGAGTGAGGAGATTAAGTAAGTTGAGAATTCTGGGCCTCAGACTCCAGGTCAGTGAGACTTTGTCCAAGAGGAAATGGAGAGAAAGTGGGACTTCTCGGCCCCGTACAGAATCCATCTACATACGGTGGGGTCTTAAGGGTCCCTAAGTCAGCATCTATTTGTGCTAATGCTCAAGGGGAGGGACAATGAGCTTGAGGTGGCTTATTTGCTCTCGGTATAACCTGTGCTCGGAGCTGAACTTCTTGAAGGGGCTAGAGTGAGCAGGCAGGTTACGTTTGCCTCGGGGACTACTCAGTGACTCAGCATGGAGGATTTTGCAACAGACTGACAGAACCAGACCAGCAGGCTTTTTTCTCGGGATACCTCAGGCATGGCCCTTGCCCTGCTGTGTTGAAATTCCACTCTGTTTAGAAGCAAACCTGTAGCATGTGCTCCAGAGGCAGCCTTGGGAGAGCCCAAACGTTGCCTAGAAATCTCCAGTGAGACTTTAGTGCGCAACTGGACTCTGCCTCTAACCTGTCACATGGTTTTCCCTTACCTAACTCTCCCACGGAGAGTTTCTCCACAACTGAGTCGATACCGACTTTGTAGATGGTACTAAGTATTAAAGGAGACAAGGATTAAACAGCATGCAGTAGCTATCATATATATCGTAGAACAGGCATGCATATGCTGTTAAACCTGAGATTCGAGTGAGAAAAAAAGTTTCACAATTTTTTTTTTTTTTTTTTTTTTGAGCCACATTTGAAGCAAGCCTTAATTAAATACTGACCAGGATGGGCTTCTTCAGTCAGGACCACTCCCTGGAATTCTCAGCTGAATGGCCACTTTGATGGATAAACCCATATGGCCACTGTATTTTTTTTTTTTTCATGTGGCCTTGTTCTTTTCCAAGAACCACAACTCCCAATATTCCAGGAAACTACCTGGTCCTTGGGCAGGTGGGGCTTACAGGTACAACTCTGAGTCTTAGAATGCCTGTTTCTGCTGCAAAGTGTAATGTTTCTACAAAGGAAATTACTCATGTCTCTTGGCTACCCTTTAAAGAAAACTCTCATGTCCTGGCTTTCATGTATCTTTGCCTTTGGCCCCACCCTAGTATCTAGTCTCCCGGAGGGAAATGCCCTGAAAAGTCGGCTGCCTCCAAAATGGGCTGAACCAAAGGGCCTTTCCACACTGCTGTAGCTACCTGTTCCCACAGGAACAAGCTGAAGATGATCACAGGGAACGTAAAGGAAAAAAGGGTTTCTGGGTGTAAATGTGCTTTTTTTTTTTTTTTTTTTTTTTTTAGAACATCTGTCTTCTCTGTTCTCATTGGCATTCTCAGATCAGCAAGCACATTGAGAGTGGTCAGTTCGAGGCAATGGGACCCAGTCCATGTGGAACCTGCTGATGTTGGTCCTGTAGATGGGAGAGCCTTTCAAAAGACTTGCCTCTTCAGTCACAACCACGTCTGCTTGAATGTAATGGGTGTATGGTAAAGAAAGCCAAATAGCCACTGTGCAGATGAAAAGGGAAAAGAAGTCTATTCTACACTGCCAAGGCTGTCTCTAAGGAAAGCCTCTGCAGGTGTGTGTGTGTGTGTGTGTGTGTGTGTGTGTGTGTGTATGTGAGTGTGTTAATGGGGGTACATATCTCCTGGGTTATAGGGGACAGGGTACCTGGAAGGAAGAGAGCCCGTGGGCTAGGATGGGGGTTTGTGAGTAGGGACTGAGGGAGCCAAGACACCACAGTCATATGTTAATAAAAGAGCCATGTGTCCCTTTTGCCAGATAAGGAGAATGACTTCGTTTAGCAAGTAGGAACTGTCTTCAAGCCCCTGAGGAAATATTGGCTTTGGTCTAAATGCTGGACCTGGGGGAAAGGAATTTCTTGGGGGACCTGGCATTTCTAATGGCACGGTCGGCACTATTTTACATTATTAGCTCATTGAGCCTTATAGGATAGGATAGGCACCACTGTTCCAGTTTACATTTGGAGAAACTGAGTCTCAAAGAGGTGGTACATCTTTCTGAAAGCCACCCGGACATTATTCAGTGCATTGCAACAAGGGCCTTTTTTTTTTTTTTTTCATCTAAAAGTTAATGGAGAAGAAACCCATGT
>NW_026595596.1:0-18815 GCF_907164565.1 Psammomys obesus | reverse complement strand
TGGGAAAAGAAAGGAAGAAATCCAGAAAGTCTGAAAAAAAAAAAAAAGATACACCTGTAGAGGAAAGCTGAGCCTGTGTTACTACAAACAGTAGGAAGGAAAAAAATGGTAACAATGAAGACATTTTAAGAAATAATAACCAAAAGAAACTTGACTGTGAATTTAGAAAAGACTTCACAGTTCTTTAAAATGTTCAACAATTTACCACATGACCCAGCAGTTCCATTTCCAGGTACACATTAAGAAGACCTAAACTTTACCACATCAAAACTTGCTGGTGGTACAGCCAAAAAGGAAGGAAAAAAAGTACACACATATATATACATATATATATGTACATATACATATGTATATATACATATACATATATATACATATATATGTATGTATGTATGTGTGTGTATATATATATATATATATATATATAAATGGACTGATACACATGACATTTCCATTCAATGAAATTATCATTCAACAATAAAAAGGAAGGAGGCCTTCATACACAATACAACATGGAAGACTGTAAGGCATGCCAAGTAAAAGAAGTCAGTCATAAAAGGAAAAGCAATGAGAGATGTGGAGCACATCATGTCTGTAACTTCAGCCTCCCAGACACTGGGAAAGGTAGGGCAGGACAATCCCAAGTTCCAGGACAGCCTGGACTTCAGAGTCAGACCCTGTCACAAAGAGTCAAAGACAGGCATGGTAAAGTATGTCTTTCCTTTAGACCCAGGACTCAAGAGGACAGAGACAGATAGATCTGGAGTATGAGGCCAACCTGGTCTACAGAACAAGTTCTAGGCCAGCAAGAAATGCAGTGAGACCCTGTTTCAAAAATCAAAACAAAAAATCCAAACAGAAGGGGAAAAAAACATAATAAAAATCCATTTATATGAACTGTAGACTAGAGATATACAAATTAATGCTTGCCTTTAGCTAGGCAATAGATGATGGAAAGAGACCAATAATGGATCCGAGGTTTTTTTGTATGTGGAGGGGATGTTGATAACAATATCCTAAAACTAAGTCATGGTGCTGGCGGCACAGTCTATGAAATACTAATAAGCACTAAATGTGTACTGTCAGTGGCTGAACTTTATGGCATAGAAATTATTTCTAAATACAGTTCTTCTCAATTTCTCTGAACCGTGGGCGTTGTGTACAGCTGGTCTGTGCTCTGACTATGCTCAATGTCTAGATAGTGAGAGCAACTTAACAGTGTGACTAAGAAGAATAGTTCAACTATATTAAGGTACAAAGCCGATGGGTATGACACAGATATCTACTATGGGAAGGCAAGAACAAATCCCAAGGTTAATTTCTTTCTGTTTTACAGTTGCCTTGAATTTGTTCCTGCTGATTCTGGACCGTGAACCAGGGCCTCACGCATGGAGACAAACACTGCAGGCTGACTGATAGCCCCAGCACGTTTTTACGGATGCTGACAGAATGTCAGTTGCCCGCCCACGCTGCCCTTGAACCTGCTACCCTGCCTCAGACTCCTTAGCAGCTGGGATCATAGGCCTGTGCCACCAGGTCTCACTTTCACATTATTTTTAAAAGATAAACTAAAAGTATACCAATCAATAAAAATGACAATAAAAACTACTAGAGGGAAAAGTTTTCACAGTGAAGACTGCACTTGAGAAGTAGGACTTGGAAGTTAGATGGCCAAAAAAATCTATTTGACTCAACTCAGGCACTTCAACATACCAAGAAGGAAATGGCATGTTAACTGAAAACCATTAACTGGCCTTATAGATCAGGGGAAACAGAGGATGTCACATTCAAGGGAGAGTTGGTCATTGTGAAGCAACCTAAAATGCTTAGTTATATAGACCAATGAAGCTCCAACAAATCTCTCAGACATTCAAAACAAAGAATTCTTTGGCACAATTAAGATGCCCATATTGCAATTCCCACTACACAGACCAGAGTTTGGTAAAATTATTCTCTATGCAGCTACTTACAACTCATCTAAAAACACAAAACAAACAAACAAAAGCCAGCAAAATTGGTCAGCAGGTTAAAAACTTGAGAAAGCAGGCAACTGTACATTATAGAAAGTGTTAAATCATAACTGTTAATATATCTCGGAGACAAAAGGCTTTGAGATATCTACAGCACACACAGCTAACAATCTGTCATTCTGATGCCATATCTAGCAGCAGCCATCCAATTCTTTAGTTTATAATTAATTATCCAGTTTTTAATTTGACTTTCTGGCTTATTTAGATTGTCAATTACTAACCAATTCTATTTTTTGTTTTTCTTCAAGACAGGGTTTCTCTGTGTAGCCTTGGCTGTCATGTCCTGGATTTGCTTTGTAGAGATCCACCTGCCTCTGCCTCCCAAGTGCTGGGATTACAATTGTGTGTCACCACAGCCAGCTCACTAACCAATTCTAAAAGGATCAGATTCCAAAGAATCTACTGTCAAACCAACTAACTCCTATTCTTCTTCTTTCGGGAAAGGGGGGCAAAAAAAGGAGCTCCAATTACAGGCACTAACAAATATACAATATATAGCTGAATAATTTTGGTTGAATATATATCTTAAAAAGTACTTCCCGAAGAATAATTTCTACTTAAGGTTTGGCATCAAATTCTTTAAGGAGGGGCAGGACTCTTTTCACAAGCAACTGAAAGAGAGATGCCAGACAGCCTGTCTGGCACACACCTTTAATCCCAGCACTAGTGAGGCAGATGCTGTTGGATCAGAGTTCAAGACTAGCCTGGTCTTCCAAGACAGTCAGGGACACAAAAAGAAACCCTGCCTCAAAATGGGTGAGGAGGAGAGGGAGAATGAACTCTTAGGAGTGATGACTTTAGAGAAGCACTTTCTGACATATAAACAGAGCAGAAGTAGATTTATTCACAGACCACAATACTATTCAACAGCAACCAGTGCTAACTTACTATTAAACAACGAAAGAAAGCCACACATTATTTTTCTCTTTTGGGCTGGCATAAGTCCTAATATTCTTTATAACTTAAAACTATAAGGAAGTACTGTATTTGCTAACAGGCATATCTGAAACTAATTTCAAAAAGCACTATGGTGAAAAGTCACATAGTCATTGCTAAATGAACCTTTAAAAAGCTATCTTAGGGGCTGGAGAGATGGCTCAGAGGTTAAGAGGATTGACTGCCCTTCCAAAGGTCCTGAGTTCAATTCCCAGCAACCACATGGTGGCTCACAACCATCTGTAATGAGATCTGGTGTCCTCTTGTGTCATGCAGGTGTACATGTAAGCAGAACTCTGTATAAATAATAAATAAATAAATTTAAAAAAAAAAAAAAAAAAAAAAGCTATCTTAAAGGTTGCTGGACATGGTGGTCATCTTGATTTCCGAGCTCCTCAATGGGATTGAACGGAGGCCATCAGCAAGAGCCTTTACCTGCTGAACCATGATGACAGCCCTCATCTATAACCTAACAGTAAGGTCATTTCCAGAAAAATGTTTCTCCTTCAATTGCCACCTGCTACTCTATACACAGAAGCTTTTACACAAACATGCTTTTCTACATCATATTTTAAAGTTTCAAAGGCATTTGTTTTAATAATCAAGAAACATTTGTATAAGCAAAATTAGACAGCAAAATTGCAACATCCACACCTAAATCATGTACCATGAGACTTTTTTTTCCTCCTCCTCCTCCTCCTCCTCCTCCTCCTCCTCCTCCTCCTCCTCCTCCTCCTCCTCCTCCAAATTATGCATGGTTTTCCTTTTTACCACCGCGGGAACACCCCCGAAAGATCAGGAAGAAGATGATGCTAACTGTTCCAACAACTTTATTTTCTTACAGTGACTACGTTCTTTGTGGAACACTGCCTGGGGAATCAGGTTGGTCCTGTCTTGGTACCAGGCCTCACTGCTGTCACACCCATACACCTCTGCTCCCCATTCTCCATTGTAGGGTGGAGTTTCACATCCTGTCTCTCCTCATCCCTGTCCCTCATGCCCTTGAATTGTATTTTAAAATACTGAAGAAAAGACAGCTCAGCCACTAAAAGTGTTTGGCACAAACCTGACAGCCTGAGTCAAAGCATCAGCACCCACACACGCGCGCGCGCGCGCACACACACACACACACACACACTAAATTAACAAATGTAAATTTTTAATAGAAAGTATGGAACAAAAACAAACAAAACAAAAAAAAAAAAAAGAAACTGTGGCACCAGGGTCAGCATGTTTCTCAGCCATTTCGAGACACAAAGCTCACACAAAAACAGAGCCTCCCCACCTCATGGTACATTGCCGGTACTTAATGATATTGGTTTTCCCAGACTTGTTTACCAAAAACAAAATTTCCCGCCAGCAACTCGGAACTGATGAAAGCGGACGCAGGTACCATCTGAAGGACTGGAAATATGAGAAGACGCCTCATTTTCCAAATGCAGTTCCCAATCAGCCGAAACAAACTGCTGAATCTCTGGGTCTCTGTAAAGTTTCCAAGTAGTCCTTGTCACTTGGTAATTAGCATTCCAAAGGTGTGTGCAGCAAATGAGTGTGCAGATCTTACCTAAATATCTTAAGCTTTTAACAACTGTGCTCAGTCTAGCTGAGAAGGGCGAAAGGCAAGATCCTGGTTTTCAGTCTCACACATGAACAATTGTTTTCTCCATTAAACAGGAAAATCAAGAAATTAGCTAGTGAGCCAGGCATGGTAACACACCTTTAATCCCAGCACTCGGGAGACAGAGGCAGGTAGAACTCTGTCTCTACAGAGCTATTCTAGGACTGCCAGGGCTGTACAGGGAAACCCTGTCTCCAAAAAGGAAAAAAAAAAAAAAGGACGGCCGGCATGGTGGCACATGCCTGAAATCCCAGCACTCCAGGACGCAAAGGCACTGAGAGGTGGAGGCCAGCCTGGTCTACAAAGGGAGTCCAGGACAGCCAAAGCTACAGAGAAACCTGTCTGGGGAAAAAAAAAAAAGAAAAGAAGTAAAGAAAAACTGGCTGGTTCCTAATAACCTATTTATTACATGCCTCAAGGAAATCAATCTTCCAAATTGCTAACTAGTCTTACTGATTGACTTTGGGTTTTTGAGACAGGGCTTCTCTGTGTAGCCCTGGCTGTCCTGTACTCACTGTCAGTACTCACTGTACTCACTCACTCAGCGGTCCGCCTGCCTCTGCCTCCCCAGCGCTGGGATCTCAGGCTGCGCCACAGCGCCCAGCTTAGTCTTTGATTTTTAGGACAGTACAATTTGATACTACAGGGTACTATGCTTTGGTAATGATTTGTTTCGTTGTGAAAGAGGGTCTCTCTGCAGTCTTGGCTGGTCTGGAACTCACTTGCCACGTAGACCAACCCTTAACTTCCTGAGTGCTAGGATTAAAGGTGTGTGCCACAACTGCTAATAAAAATTTTAATCCTAACTATTTTATACGAGGGAACAACTTAAGTGATAGTAGTATCCTTTTTCCATACATTGCATACAAGCTTTGTACCTGGGCAACTAGCCAATTTTTCTTCCAATGGTTCACTGTAAGCTTTTTTTTGGTTTATGTAGTCTTGGCTGTCCTGGAATTCACATAAACCAGGCTAGCCTCAAACCTACAGAGATCCAAATGCCTCTGCCTCCTGAGTGCTGGCAGCAAGCTGTGTGCCTCCACTGCCTGGCCTCACCATAAGCATTTCACAAAATTTTAACCAAAATTACGAGGTGCTTTCTCTATTTGGAGTAAAAGATGTTATCCTAAAGAAGAACATGCATGTGTGTTGATATCATTTAATGATACATAAACCTGGATGTGGACAAAAAAAGATTTCATTACAGCAAGTAAAAAGCATCTGAGGGGCTGGGGAGATGGCTCAGTGGCAAGAGCACTGATTACTCTTACACGGGACAGTGGTTCAATTCCCAGCACCCACATGGCAATTCACTACTATCTATAATTTCAAGATCCAACACCATCACACAGACACACATGCAGGAAACATACCACTGAACATAAAATAAAAATAAAATTTTTAAAAAGCATTTAAAATATATTATTTAAACTTGAGATAAATGCCTCAACCAAAAAAATGTTATAATTAACTTTTAATTAAATATTAAAAGTATCATTATTTTACAGGCAAATTTTACTTAAGAATCATTACTTGTAAAAAAAAAATAACCTAAACGGGGGAGGCAGCCTTACCAGGGCACAGAGGAAGACAATGAAGCCAGTCCTGATGAGACCTAATAGGCTAAGGTCAGAGGGAAGGGGAGAAGGACCTTCCCTATCAGTGGACTTGGATAGGGGCATAGGAGGAGATGGGGAAAGGAGGGAGGGAATGAGGGAAGAGGCTACAGCTGGGCTACAAAGTGAATAAACTATAATTAATTAAAAATAAAAAATTTAAATAAAAAGAATTACCTAAAGATTAAGACTACATAAAATGCCAGGCAGCATACACCTTTAACCCCAACATCTGGAAGGCCGAAGCAGAAGGATCTCTGTGAGTTTAAGGCCAGCCATATCTACATAGCAAGTGAGTTCCAGGATAGCCAGGGCTACATAGAGAAAAAGCCTGTCTTGAAAAAACAAAACAAAATAAAAACAAAAAGACTATCTAAAATATCTAAAGTATTTACTTTAATCCCAAGACTCCAAGAAAAAAAAAAAAAAAAAAGGCAGGAGTTCAAGGCCAACCAGGTCCATATAGAAAGACAATCACAGCTACATAGAAAAACCTGTTTCAAAACAAAGCAAAAATACTTATTTAAGTATAAACCTCTAGTTACTGCCCTCAAATACAGACCTGACATTTCTGGGTGAAGATTAGAAATTGCAATTAACATATCAGGATTCTGCCAGTAACTAACTGCTGTCTAAGCTTCAAGGAAACCTACTGTACGCCATTTTTACAAACTGAACTCATCCACCCTCTCAGCTCGGCATCTTCTCAATTTCCCATTACAATGAACAATATAACTCAGCGGTCAAGTCTTCCAGACCAATAACCTCAGAATTTATTTTTAACTCCTGACTCCACAAATATTCCCCTTCAGTCCAGCCCAAAGTCCTGCCAGCCTTTCACTCACAAGTCTTCAAATCTGTTCCTTTCATCCCTTTTCACATTTTACATCATGCTTTATAAGATTGTCTACTCTCTCTCAAAAAGGCTTCTAATGTCTCTCCTCTCAGCTATCTAGATCTCCTTAGACTGTCTTCTTTGGCCATCAACTCAGATTCCCCACCCAAGTTTTTACAGGCCTCCTTTGCTCTTTACCGACTAGCTTTCTTCTAAGTCTCCATTTCCATGCCCTGTTTTCCTAGTGAGAGCCCTCTAATTGGGCCAAACTTTTCTCCACCTCCCGTACAAAACACACCACCCTGTGACTGAGCTGCCTTCCACCTAGAGCACCTCACGCTTCTCCTTAGGCTCAGGTACAGGAGCACCTGTTTTCAGAAAACACCTCCATAGAAAGCTTCCTGCTCCGGCCCTTTCTCACCACCCCTTTTTCCTTTGTCCCTCTGAACAAATGGTTCAATTTGCATTTTATAATATTGCAGTTATCAGGCTATTATCTTCACCTTTTCCTGAATGTATGCCTTTACATCAGAGGTTCTGGGGACAGGGATTATAATAACCTAGGTTTTGAAAGAGTCCCTTTAGAACATCAGCACTCTAACAAATGCCTTTCATCTACATGTCCTTAACATCAAGGTTATTAAAAAAAATTAGCATAAATTCCAGTCTTTTTAATGTTGACTGAAATGGTAACAGAAAAATTAAAACACTTTACATTCCTCTCAGATTTATTCCATCCTAAAGAATCTCTATCAAGAATAAGTTGTTTTCAAAGAATATGCTGGACACCACATGAAAAGTCCCCAATTTTGGCATTTTACTCTATAACTACCTATCTCTGAAATAAAGCTAATAAATGAATTGCCTAAAACTGACTGAGTAGTTTTTTCTAACTAACCCAAGCATACAAAACACAAGTACTGAAGTACCATGAAAGGGTCTTCTGCAGTTATAAGGACCACTCATCATAGCTGAAATTACCCTAACATTTTCTAAAATTCCTTTCATATGACTCCATAAAGTGCTTGGAAAGCATGACCCTTCCCTGAAAGATGCAAAATCAGCTTCCCTCTTAACATACCCTGCATTCTAAACTAGCTAGTCACTGAAGGGGAAAAAAAAAAAGAGTTAACTTGCAAAAATGTCTCCCATTCAGCTATCACTTTGGATGTAACTTTGGATGTCTCTGTTTCAAACAAGTTCCAAAAACCTTCCGAAGTGAAATCTTGGTGCAGCTGAAAGGAATCCCTTCCGACTGCTTAATCAAGTTCACATAACAGCACATACATTTTGACTTTTTAAAAAGCTCAGTTCCTCAGTGACCTCAGCTCCTCTCGGCATCAAAACAGTTTCTCTCTTTCTCATGGAATAAATAAAATATTTTTGCCAGCATCTGCAGGTATGTTCAAATAAGCTGTCATGAATAGCACACATGAACATCTCCACAAATAGATACATTTGAACACTGGATACTCAGTATACAAAACACTTCAAGAATACAGACTTTTTTTTCAGCACAGATTCTCCTGGCAAAAGACAGTGACAGATACTGATACATTTTAAATAATCCTAAAAGGGTATCCACTTGTACTCTAAAGAATAATAACACCTAATGAATGCAATGGCACCTCAAAATTAACCTTAAATGACAATGAGTCAGTGACAATTAACACTTAGTATCTGGCGCAACGACAATACAACCTCAATCAAAAGCTGAATCTCCTTCCAAGTTACCTTTTGATTAAACAAATTACATGGTGGCAGATTGGTAACGTCAAAACAGGAAGGTTAAGAGATAACACATTAAACCACTTCTCCAATTGAAGACAAGGCGTTTAGAGACGCAACAGCTGCGGGGCATTTACCGGCTTCCACCAGCCCCTAGCAGGCTGCGGGATGGATGCTAGCTTGCCTCCAGCGTGAATGTGGGTTACCGTGCAAGTTCATCCCCAGATGAAGAAATACTTCGTATAGCCACACGGGCAAAAAGGAAATATTAGGAAGCTGGACAAAATAGCTCTATTTAGAATACAGAACCATGATACCCTGAGCTCACTAAAATAAACTCCCTCATTCCAGAAGACATACACTCGGCAAATGGACATCGTCATGGTTTATTCATCAAGTCTTGTTCTCTTCTTTATTCAAAGGGATGGGCAAGCAAAAGCTTCCATCGCCTTCTTAGCCGGGAGGCTCTAGAGCACTAGAAAGGGCTAACTACCAGCAGCGAGGAGAGCGTAAGAAAAGAAGTTTCAGATCCCATCAGCCAAATAAAAAGTAATATTCTCTCAATTCAAGGTTAATGGGGCTGGGGGAGGGGATACGGGCAAGGGAGGAGGAAAAGGAGCTGCCTCATCTTGACTCGAGGGCAGGTTTTGCCCTTTTCCACAACCACTGATTGTTTTATCAAGTCGGCAAGTTTAAGGTCCTGGTATTTCGAGGTTTCTTATCTTAGCGGAGAGGTGGAGAGGGGGTGTAAAATAAAATCGATACTCACTGCTAACTTTCATGCTACCAAAAGCTGAAGGCTGCTGCACTGGCTTGCAGCTCTCCGCAAAGGAGGTGGTTCTCGGCCGCCCCGACATGATGGCTCTTCGTGAATCGCCTTTTCCTTCCTTAATCCTTTTCTTCCTTTTGTTTTATGTTAGGGTGCTAGGTTAATGATAAATGCAGCATTAAGTTCTCCCGAAAGAAAGGAAAAGACTTCGTCCTCTTGGCTTTTCACTCCTTTTGTATAATTAAAAAAAAAAAAAAAAAAAAAAGGAGCGATGTATTGCTCCTTCAAGACAGATCGGTACGGATATTTAACACATAGATGATTTAGGGCTGGGGGAAAAAAATACAATTCTTTCACCTCCCTTTCCTGGGAAAGGAGAGAAAGGGTGGAGCGGAATCCTTAAAAATAGATATATAATGTATATATATATTATCACTTGAACGAGGGCAAACACTTGATTGAAAATAAGTACTCTGAGTATTATATTTTCCTCGGGGATTTTTTTTCCGAGTCAATGAAGAAGGGAAGCGGCGGAAGGATCACGAGCCTCACGCTGGAAGAGAAGGGGGATGGGGAGGAGGGAGGAGACGGCTCGGAGATGCGACGGCAAAGGCTGCGGCTCCGGGCAGCGGCGCGATCCGGCGGCGGCGGCGGCCGGGTGAACCGGGGGGCAGCGGAGTCGCGAGTCAGCGGCGGGCGGCGGCGGCGGCGGCTCCTCTCCTCATTGCGCCAGGAGCAGCTGCAGGCGGTGGCTGGATCCAGCGGCCATGGCGGCGGCGGCGGCGGAGGCGGCTCCCTTCAGACCCCAGGCAGCGGCTCCCTGACTGCTCCCCATACGCCGGGGACATGGGAACCCGGCAACCGCTTCCGTCCCTCGGGGTCCCCTCCCCCGGCCGCGGCCCCGGCTCGGCCGGCCTCCGCCCCTCGTCTCTGCTCGGGCGGCTTGCTCGGGAAGTGTCCGCGCTGCGCCCCGGAGCCCGAGGCCCTGTCAGCGGCTGCAGGGCCGGCTCCTCCTCGCTGCCTTCCTTCCTTTGTCACTCGGCCCAGGCGGCGGCGACGGCGGCGGCACAAGCCCGCATTCGGCCGGGTCGGGGGCTGCTCTGTGCGAGGCGCGCCGTCTGCGCAGCCGCCGAGCCCTTCCCCACTCCCCCCTCCCCCTTCCTACTCGTCCTCCGCCTCCTTCCTCCCCCACCCAGCCTTACACCGCCCAGCGCCCCGCCGCCCGCGTAACAGGCGTCTGGGAATCGCCCGCCGAGCCCGCGCCCGCCAGCTTCGGCTGGGAAGCCGAACCCCAAACCGGAACCAATCAGAGACGTCGTCTGCTTGCGGGCTCCTGCCGGAAAAAGCCGAGCGGCCTCAACAACCAATGAGAGGACGCCGCTGGGAGACCACGCCCCGGTGACGAGGAATGCCGAAGGTTGCCGAACAGAAAGGAGAGTGGCTTCGCCTTGTACTGTGGCTGGCTGGAGGAGAGGGGCGACAATAGCGACAGTAGCCAATCAGAGCTGCCGTCCGCAGGGAAAAGCCTGAAGAGTTAAGGACGGCGAAACTCCCGGGAGGAAGGGCTGGGCGCCGCGCCCGTTTTCTCATTGGCTGGCCAACCCCCGCTGGGCGTGTACCTCCCTCGGTGATTGGTGAAGGGAAGGGGGCTTCCGAGGACACCTGGCCAGTCAGAGCTTCCCCTCCCGCTTTGAGGCGGGGAGAAGGAGAAGGCGGAGGGAGGGCGTCTATAAAGTGTCATCTCATTGGCCTGCGGCGTCGGGCGCCGGGGCGCCGGGGCGCGGGGGAGGGGGAGCCGCGGGAGGGGCCGGGAGGGTGCGGGGGCCGCGCGGCGGCCAATGGGCGCTCGCTGCCGTGCCATCGCAAGACCTAGCTGCCGCGGGATTGGCTTCGGGTGCTCCCTGGAGCGGCCGGGGACCGGCTGACTGGTCGGCCCGCCTCAGCTCCCCGACGGGACGCCCGGGCCGGGCCGTCTACGCAGCGGGAAGGGCTGCGGTCGGCGGGCTGCGCTCCGCCGGGCCGGGGGCCGTCCCCGTTCCCCTGGAGCTCGGCGGGGCGCGCCCGGGGCTCGCCCTCCGCGCGCGATCGCGCGTGCTTAGCATTGGCGAACGTCTCCCCACCCCCAGCACACACATCCCCTTCAGGGCAGCGGTGGCTGGAGCCGAACCCCCCGCGCTCAGATGGAAACAAAGCTTCCCCGGAGGCAGCGTCTCTGCGCGGCCTCGGCCGCCCCACCGCGGGGGTCCGCTGATGACCGCGGGGGACCCCTTTGCGCCAAGCGCACGCAGCCCGGGCCCGGCCTTCGGGAAACGCCCCCGAGAGGGATGAGCTCATGCTAGATGCGCGCGCGCGCGCGCTCCTTGGGCGCGACTGCCCAGCGCCAAAGCCACCCCCAAGACAGGTGAGGGGGGAAAGGTGGTCACCCCAGACCACCCTGAGGCCACCGGGGACACCCAAGGCTTGGCGGTTTCTCGTCTTTTGGAGCCATCTGCGCACTGCCGCTTAAGTAGGTTTCCCAGGTAGTGCAGCGTCCATTGTTCTGCAAGGGAAACAAATGCTCTGCTCCATCCGAGAACATGCCATAACTAGAGTAAGTTAGAGTGGACGCTGCAGTCCTGACCGTAGTCCCGTGATGCCTGCAATACCCACCTGCATAGTCATCTTTTTTGCTGAGATGCTATCTCCAGAAAGCACATGTAAAAGTACACGTCCTTGATCAGATTACCTAGCTCTTGCTTTAAAAATCTGATGAGGGACTTGGGGCGGAACAAAGTAAGCTGTGATGGGAGACGGTAAAGGTCTGGATAGTGTTTGCAGACTCAGATGTCTACAGAGGCCTGACAAATAACGCGAATGAATGAGACCGGCCTGGCGGAAGACAATGGGAATGTTAGGCGCTGTGGAAATGGGAGTATCCATCCGTGCCGTTCAGGGGAGCAGCTGCTCGGCTTTAGCAGATTATTGCCTCTAGGAAAAGAGGTCCACCACTGAGATAATAGTATTCTTTTTTCGTTTTGTTTTGTTCCCAAAACCATAACGTTGGGTTTTTGTGTGAGATCTCTAAATCTTAAGTGTTGGCAACTGATATGTCGAAACCTGTGGACCAAAGTAAAATCCCAGGAAAATGTGCCCGCCAGGCAAATTTGTAATCTCATCCCTTAGCATAGATTTTATAGGACAATCGCAGAAGAGGCTCTTGCTCTTCACAATTAAAATAGTATGTAAGGTCACTGGATGCCGTGGGGGAGGGTAATGAATTAAAAGTAAACGCCTTGCTTGGCAACTTTGTCGTTTGAATGGAGCCTCCCCATGCTATTATGAAAGACCTTTGCCACGGTTCCTAAAATGCTGTGCTGCAAAACTTTAAATCCTCCCTACCTAATTATACCAGAAGGAAAGTAAATCACAAATGTTTATAAAAACTGGCAAGGTGGCTATTCTTGTATATAGAACTAGTACAAAAATAGTCTACCTTAGGGTTATGATTAGTAACTGCTGTTGCCTTCAGATATTTTTAACTCATGAATTTTTTTTAAATCTGACCAAGGTTTCCATTTTTATAGGGAAAAAAAATACATATTTCAGTCCACAAATAGGACTTCGGGAGGGAAAAGTTTATTTAATAAAACAAAAACAGGTGTGGTGGCACACACTTTTGATCTTAGTACTGCAGAGGCAGATAAATAGAACTCTGAGTTCAAGACTAGCCTGATACACCTAATGGTTCCAGATGGGGGGAGGGGTGGGGAGTAGAAGGACATGGCCACCACAGAAATACTGAAACTTAATATTCGATAGTGGCTTTCTGAATTGTAAGAACTTCTTGCTTTGCCTTCCTACGTGGTGGGAACTATTGGAAATAGTGTCAGTGTGCCTAGGTAACTAAATACTTTATCTGCACTATAGCGCATAAAGCTTTTTTACAGTGGACATGCCCGGGAAGCACTGTATCACTGAGCTGCACCCCTAGTCTGCCTCTTAAAGAAGGTACTGTTTTTAGATTGAGTAAACTGTATCCTTGAAAGATTACCGATTTCTCCAAGACCCACAAAGCTAACCTAGCACCAGTATTCATATCCCTTGTTCTCTGCTTCTACCCCACAGTTCTGTCTTGACGCCCGCCATCCCCACATCGCATAGACTCCGCTGAGGTGCCAGCTATACAAGCCTGATTACCTAATTCAATCCCCAGAATCCGCCTAAAGGTGGAAGGAGAGGACTAAATCCATTAAGTTGCCGCTGGCCTCCCCCTGACTACACTGTGCCACGTCCCATTCCCACTAATGATAGTAAAAGACAAATCTCTTACTCAACCAAAAGATCACCAATTTGGCTAGACTGGCTGTCTGGTGAGCTTTGGGAATCCAGCTGTCTCTGTGCCTCAACTCTGGGGTCATAAGCACCCTAGCTTTTATGTGGGTTCTAGGAATCCAAACTCAGATCCTCATGCTTATACTATACCCATGGAGGCATATCCCACTCCTAGAATAGCCAATTTTATTTTTTTTCTTACTTACTTTATTACTTAATGTGTATGGGTGCTTCTTCCATATGTATGCCTGTGCTTGGCACCCACAGAGGTATCAGATCCACCATCAGATCCTCTGGAACTAGTTCCTGACAGTTGTGAACTGCCATGTGCATTCTGGGAACAGAACTCAGGTCCTCTGGAAGAGTAGCTGGTGTTCCTAACCACTGAACCATCTTTCCATCCTCCAGAATATAAAATTTGCTGTTTGAAAGCTGGCCTAGCAGGTAAAGGCACCTGCCACCACGCCTGATGACATGAATTCAGTGCTTCAGACCAACATGGTAACAGGACAGAACCAAACCATGCAAGTTTCCCTCTCACCCCCACACATGAACACAACAAATATGCAAACACAGTAAAAAAAAATTGACTATCATTCAAGAAAACTGTTAATAAATTTTAGGTTGGAGTTAGGGTAGGTTTTCTAACAATTTCTGAAATGACCTTAAACCTACTTTGCTATTTTGCACTATACATCTATGCACAGTACAAAGGTGGTTTGAATAAGAATGACCCCCCCCCCCCATAGGCTCATATATTTGAATGCTCAGTCATCAGGGAATGGCACTACTTAGAAGAATTAGGAGGTGTGGCCTCAAGGAAGTGTGTCTCTAGGAGTGGTCTCTTGGTTTCTGAGGTTTCATGAGCCCAAGCCATGGCCGGTGTCTCTCTCTCTCCCTACTGCCTGGAGATCTGAACCACCTCTCCAGAGCCATGTCTTCTTGCATCCCACCATGCTCCTTACCTTGATGAGAATGAACCAAACCTCCGAACCTATAAGAAATCCCCAGTTAAATGCTTTCCTTTCTAAGAGCTGTCATGGTCATGGTGTCTCTTCACAGCAATAGAGCAGTGACTGAGTGACATTCTCAACAGTGATAACTATAAAATCAAAATTTCATCCAACTGAAAAATGTTGAAGGTGTTCTGCATCATGCAGCATCAAATATTCCACCAAGATGTAACCCTTGTTACTTATTGAATTGTACAGTGGGGAGTGCACTAGGGAAAGACAAAGGACAACTGGCGGGGGTTTGTCTGCCCTTCTTCATGCAGTGGGTAAGCATCTTTACCATCGAGTCATCTCACCAGCCTTCAGGTTTAATTCTTTATGTAAAAATAAGCAAGCACATCCATCTCATTCCTACGCAGATTTTCTTTTTAATAAAGGATAAAATTAAGTGTAAACAAATTTTTTATCAATAAATTTTTTTATCATCAATAGATGTTTGATTTGTGTGTCTTTTTTATGTACTCCTATACCTGGGGTGATGTTAAAATCTTCTTGGCAAACAGGCAGAACAAGATTAAGTGGCCCTGCTCAGACTGATACAGCTGAAAAGATTTTCAAATCTGTAGCCTTCGTGTCCTTTCCCTGGCAATTTCTTTTTAGAAAATTATCCAAAATTGACAAATCACTCAAGTCCGTTTGATGAGCGTTCATCCAGCAATCAGCATATTCATAGGATATCATGCTAAGCATTAAAAGTCCAGAAATACAAGGGTGAGTGAAAGTGATTCAGATATGACTTCATCCCAACCTGATGGAGCTCTCCTACAGTCATGGAGCAAGCACAGAGGCCTGGGAGGGTTCCAGAAATGCACTATCAGGCACGTTCTCTATCTCTATTTCTCTCTCCCTACCTCTCTACCTCCCTCCCTCCTTCCCTCTCTCTTTTCTCTCTCTCTTTCCTCTCTCTCTTTCTCTGTCAGAGTGTGTATGTATATCTACAAGGTCTCACTACATAGTCCTGGCTCTCTTGGAACTTGATACGTGACCAAGCTGGCCCCAGGCCCACAGAAATCGGCAAATTGGTAGACACTGGTACCCTCATTCTTTAGTCTAAGGAACAGGTGTTACTTGAGCCATAATACAACTATCCCCAGGTTATGACAAATCCATAATATCAGAGGAAGTTTAAAACTATTGTCTTGGGTTTTATTTTTTATATTTTCAGTAGCATGTTGCTTATGCATTCTAAAGTTGTTTTGTTTTTTTTTCAACAAAAATGACTTTTGCAGTTTGTTAAAATGATTTCTATGAATTAAATATCTGTCACAGATTTTTACTAGTGAATCAAGAGCCCACAATAACAAGAAAGACAGCAAGTTGTGGTAAGAAGTACTTTATCAGTTATTAACAAAAGAAATTAAATGCCCAAATATAGCAAATGAGTTTGAAGCTTTCAAAACTCTTGACTTACAAAATAGAGTTGTATATGTTTATGGAAAGCAAAGTGACAATTTTATTATGATATGGAGTGATTAAGTCAAGCTGTCTAACTTACAGCCTCAAATTTTCATCTTTTTAACTAGTTTTTGGTTTTTTGAGACCAGGTTTCTCTATGTAGCCCTGGCTCTCCTGGAACTCATTCTGTTCTACAGGCTCGCAGAGGCCCTCCTGCCTCTGTCTCCCGAGTGCTGGGCTGCTGCCAGGCACTAGTCACCATTTTCGTGTCATAAGAATTCCTCTTTTGATCCTGAGATGTACAATCTTCTGTTCTTTGCCACATTTGGTAATCTCTGCAGTAGACCTAAAGAAAGGAAAGGAAAGGAAAAAAAGAATCAGGGCTGGAGAGAGGGCTCAATGGTTAAGATCCTTAAGAGCACTTGTTCAGGGCTAGAGAGATGGCTCGGCAGTTAGGAGCACTGGCTGCTCTTCCAGAGGACCTGAGTTCAATTCCCAGCACCCACATGATGGCTCACAACCATCTATAATGGGATCTGCCGTGCTCTTCTGGCATGCATGTGTGCATGCAGATGGAGCACTCATAAATAAATAAAATTTTAAAAAAAGAGCACTTTTCTTCCAGAGGACCTGGATTCCATTTTCAGCACCCACATGGCAGCCCACAGCTTTCTGTAACTCCACTTCCAGGGTATTCCCATACCTCTTCCGCCCTCTGAGGACTCCTGCATGCACATCCTATAGACATACTCTCAGGCATGCACAAACACACACAAAATAAGTATTTCTTTGAAATCCTACCCAATGAAGCTTAACTATCATCCCATCACCCTCTTAAGAAAAGGCTTTTTGTTTGTTGTTTTGAGACAGGGTTTCATGTAGCTGAGGCTGACCTTAAACTAGCTATGTAGCCAGGGATGGCCCTGAATTCCTACCCTTCTATCCTCCTGAGTGCTGGTATTAGAGGCATGTGCCACCATGCCAGGCTAAGAAGAGCTTTCGAAATATGAAATTACCATCCACTATCATTAAAGTCAAAACATACCCTAAGCTGAGATGAGATAGAATGGTGGCTATGCTAGTAGGAAGCTTTTGTAGTCACCAAAACATCTGAAGGCACCACCTGAGACTTAAGATTATAGGGGAGGGACAGCGGGATAAAAAGATATGGGGCTATTTAAAAATTCCTACGTGCATTTATGGGAGGCTGAAGAAGGACATGCATGCCATGGCACATATGTGGCAGTCAGACGACATTCGTTTGAAGTCCTTTAGATACAGGGATAACTGTACCACTTGTGTATAGTTTCAATTCACTTGTTAGTATCCCTCTTTGGCTATGAACTTTGGGTTGGTTATCTTCTCCAGCATTTCTTGGAGACAGCATGGAGTTGGTTCTCCTGTTCTCAGTTCAGTCCTTCAGTCTGAGCCTTTTTGCGGTGAGTTGCAACCATTTATATTCAAGGTTGTAGAAATGGATTTGCTATTTCCTATGAATTTGCTTGGTGATGTTCTAGTTTTATTGGATTCTGTGTGTTTCTTTTCCTTCTTTAATAGTAGGTTTGAGACTTCACAGGATTACTGTGTTGTATGTAGTTATTTCCTTCATGGGACTACTTGGCTTTTTTTTTGGGGGGGGGGGGGGTTGAGACAGGGTTACTGTGTAGCTCTGGCTGTCCCAGAAGTCACTCTGTAGACCAGGCTGACCTCAAATTCAGAGATCTGCCTGCCTCTGCCTCCCAAGGGCTGGGATCACAGGCATGTGCCACTGCACCCAGATTTTGTTCCTTTCTTAAGTGTATACTTTCATGTCTTCTTATACAGGAGGCTATCTTTCCTCTTCCTCCCTCTATAGTAGGCTTTTAACAATTTTCTATACAGTACAAAACAAGGTACACATCCCCTGTTTTTTGTACTCTTTGATTCCCTGTAAATATCCAATCCCTGGATAAAATGCATAGGAAATATTTAAAATACAATATTTAAAAGCAAAAAAAATGAATTTTTGTAGTGTTGGCTTTGTTGTCTTGAATTAATCGCCTTCTTAAAATACCCTTATTGCATCAATTTTGAAAGATAGCTTTGCAGGATATAGCACACTTGGTTTAAATATTTGAGCTTCAAATATTTCATTCCATGCTCCTCTGACCTTTATCATTGCCAATGAAAAATGCCTGGGGTAATTCTGATATCTGCCTTTGTGTGTGAGTTAACATTTTTCTCATGCTGCGTTTTTTGTTTCTTTGCTCTGTATTTTCTATGTCCTGACTATGATGTGTTGTAGCGAGAATCTTCTCTGTCCTCTCTATATGGAGCTCCAAATACTCCTTGTGTCTGGCTGTCTACTTCTTCCTCTAAATTTGGGGAGTTTTATACTATAATTTTATTAAATGGTCTATCTGTTCCTTTGGATTTATCTCTGCTGCTTCTGTACCGTGGATGCTCAGATTTTGGCCTCCTGAATATGTCTAAGACTTCTTGAAGTATCATTCATGTGTCTTTGCCCCACCCCCACACCGTGTGTGTGTGTGTGTGTGTGTGTGTGTGTGTGTGTGTGTGTGTGT
>NW_026595595.1:0-23433 GCF_907164565.1 Psammomys obesus | reverse complement strand
GTGTGTGTGTGTGTGTGTGTGTGTGTGTGTGTGTGTGTGTGTGTGTATGTGTTTCTGTGTGTCTGTGTGTGTTGTTTGTATTTTCTCCACTTTCTCCTCCATATCTGAAAGCTGTTCCTCGGCATGATGCTTTCTATTTGATTGACCGATTCTTTCGTTTCTAGTGTGTCTGTCTGTTTCTTTTGTACAGTGTTTTAATTTCCTTGATGAAATACCTCCCCACACTCACCCATACTTTAGACTTTTTCCTCTTTTTAATGACTTGTCTGGTCAAGGTCTTTGCTACGTTTCCTTTATGCATGCATCTGTTTGAGCTTTTTATGTGATCATTAATTCTATTTTTGTTTTCAAAACAGTGTTTGTCTGTGTAGCCTTGGCTGTCCTGGACTCCCTATGTAGACCAGGCCAGCCTTGAACTCAGAGAGATCTGCCTGCTTCTGCCTCCTGGAGTGCTGGAATTACAGGCATGCACCAGTGTGCTCGGCAAAAAGCATTATTTTTAATGTTTAGATTTTATTTTATTAAAATTTCCTGTTTGGTTGATTTTAAGGAAAATTGACATTTCTTTTCTATGATTTATATTTTTTTTCAAAAGCCACTAATTGGATTGGCAAGAGTGTTTGTATCTATTTATTTATCATACCGGGATAGAGAGCTGCATGCTTTCCACAGCGTGTACAGATGTCAAAAGACAACTTGTAGGTTTCGATTCTCTCTACCATGTTGGTTCCGAGGATCAAACTCCGGTGATCTAGTTTGATGGCAAATGCCTTTATGCAACCAGCCATCTTGGCAACCCAGTGAAATTCTTAAAAGTCCACAAACTTCTCAACAAACAAAAGTACTACTCACAATCCTTTGTTGGGTAAGTCAAACTAGCCAGCACTCTCTGAGTGCTTATTAACCACAGGCCTCTGCCAAAGTATCTTGATTGCAGAAGTACATGGACGGGGAGTGGCATTCTGCCCTGAGACCTATTTTTTAAAAATGAAGGAAAAAGCCAGGCATGGTGGCACATGCCTGTGATCTGAGAACTCAGGGAGGCAGAGGCAGGGGGATCTCTGTGAGTTCAAGACCAGCCTGGTCTACAAGTCAAGCCCAGAACAGCCAAAGCTACACAGAGAAACCCCTGTTTTGAAAAAACAAAAGTTAATTGAATTAAATTTAAGGAAGAAGAAGAGGAGGAGGAGGAAGAGGAGAAAAGAAAGAAAGAAAAAGAAAAAGAAAGAAAGAGAGAAAGAAAGAAAGAAAGAAAGAAAGAAAGGAAGGAAGAAAGGAAGGAAGAAAGAAAGAAAAAGAGAAAGAATGAAAAAAAGAAAGAAAAGAAAAAGAAAGAAAGAAAGAAAGAAAGAAAGAAAGAAAGAAAGAAAGAAAGAAAGAAAGAAAGAAAGAAAGAGAAAGAGAAAGAAACCAAAAAGCCAGTGGTAGAGCACACCTTTAATTCTAGCACTCGGTAGGCAGAGGCAGGTGGATCCCTATGAGTTCGAGGTCAGCCTGATCTACAGGCAGAGCTACACAGAGAAACCCTGTCTCAAAAAAACAAAACACAAATAGTTGTGAGGTACTCATAGTGTTGTAACTCATGCTCAAATCAGTTGTCGGCGTGGAGGAGCCTTCTATCTGAAGTGAGGCTGAGGAAGCAGGAAATAAGTCAGGTTTAGGTTCCAACCTGCCAGAAAAACCTCCTACTCAGTAAATCCCTAGAGGCTGGAGCTGTCGGAGCAATTAAGGACAGCGTGTCTGTTCATCTGATTTCAGAAAAACCAGTTTTGCAGAAACAGAAAGCTGATAGAGGAGGCTAATGGGAGATAAGGTTTAAAGGGTGGTTTGGGGTCAGATCTGAGGGCGCTTTGAACGTTCCACCGAGAAATCTGGGCTTCGTACCACGGACGAGAGGACGATGGACGGTATTTTACAGAGACAAGGCGACGCTGTGGGACAGCCTCTGAAATAACACGCCCCGTGTGGTTTTCCTTGTCGTCGGTGCAAATGTTCCTCGGGCTGATACAACAGTGTGCTCGCTCATGTATCTCAGAACCAAGGAAGTGTGCTCAAATGGGAAAGCAGTGGATGACGGCTGCCCCGGCCTAAACTGGCTGTCTCCTATCAAACCTTTGACAGACCCTATAAATAATTTTAATGTCCAAAGGAATGAGGAAGCCGTGGCCATCCTTTTCTTTTTCTTTTTTTTTTTTTTTTTTTTCTTGTGAGGTTCCTGTCCCCGCTAGGTCCTTCCATCTCTCCCCCAATACTTCCTCAGGATCTCCAGAGTTCTGCCCCATGCTTGGCTGCAAGTCCCAGCATCTGTCCCGATCTGCTATTGGCTGGAGCCTCCCAGAGGACAGTCAAGTTAGGCTCCTGTCTGAAAGCGTAGCAGAATATCATTGTTAGTGTCAGGGGCTGGCTTTTTACCGTGGGGTGGGCCAATTATTGTTTGGACTTTCCATCTGTCTTAGTTCCGCATTATCCCTAGACTTCTTGTAGGCAAGGTAGTTTTTGGTTCATGGTTTTTGTCCGTGGGCTGTTGTTCCCCTCCTTCCACTAGTCCTGCCTGGCTAGGAGGAAGTCACTTCAGTCTTCATGTCCCCCCATTAGGAGCCTCGGTTAGAATCACACCCATATCTTCCCAGGAGCCTACGTGTGTGTGTGTGTGTGTGTGTGTGTGTGTGTGTGTGTGTGTGTCTTTAATCCCAGCACTCAGAGAGAGATGACTGGAAGTACAGGCCAGCCTCCTCATCTACGTACTGAGTCCCAGGCCAGCCAGGACTAGAGAGAAAGAGACCTTGTCTCAAAAAATAAAATAAAAAATATCAAGCTGGGCATGGTGGCACTTGTCCTTAATCCCAGCACTCAGGAAGTAGAGGCAGGCAGATCTCTGTGAGTTTGAAGCCAACATTGTACACAAAGGGAATCCAGGGCAGCCAGGGCTATTTGCCACACAGAGAAATGCTGTCTAGAAAAACAAAACCAATATAGATATTATATATATAATATATAATACATGATATATTACATAATATAGTAAATATAATATATTATATAAAATACACTGTAATAAAATAATGTAATATAAAATATAATATAATATTTACACACACACACACATATATATATATATGACTTGTGTAGATAACATGCTAGGACACAGTACAAGCGCCAGGAAGTGCTTATTGTTCATCTGTAGTGTGCTCAGACTGTCAGACATGGTGGGAAGGATAGTTGCTTACAAAAGTGGAGGAGACTTCCATGTATGTTTTTAAAGCTAAGTTTGCTCTATTCTGTTAGGTTTTTTTTTGTTGTTGTTGTTGTTTTAAGAACATTTCCAAAGCTAAAGGATTAACAATTAACAACTAAAACCATATTTCATTCAGAGCCACAGAAACTGGAACTCTAAGTAGACTGTCGTTAAGCCTTTAATCTCACATGAGAGGAGTTGCAGTGAAGTTTCTCAGCACCAGGAGAAATATCAAGAGGGGGAAAAAAAATCAAAGAACATTTTACAAAAGGAGGTAAATGTATAGCTTTATCCCTGCTTAAATGCACTTGTGTGGATTTTTAAGGGCTTCTGAGCACATGCATGCTGGGCACATCCATGCTCAGTAAATGACAGCAGAATGAGTGTTGTAATGGTCAGTGAAAACATGACACCTAGTGATAGCCCTGAAATTGTGATTGTATAAAACATTTGCCTATGAACCAAGTCTTCGGTAACATGCCAAAATCAAAAGGTTTCTTAAAAAACAATTTGTTACTTTTCTGAACTTTTTTTTTTTTTTACGTTTAAAAACTGTACACTATTGTTGCTACAATGTAATCTGAAAGCTAGTTTTTTCTTTAATTAGAAGCGTTTAAGTATAACAGTCACAGCACAGGACAGCCTCTGTCCACCACTGGGCTTCAGACATGTCTTAGCATATCTGGCAAACTGCTGGGTTCTGGCTGCCAAGAGGTGATTTACATAAGAGGTTTAGCAGAAAGTCTGCAAAGAAATATGGGCAGTGGGGAGGAGGAGGGTTTGGCCCAACTGTTTTTCAATTTGCACTGCTACAATAGCTCAGCCAGAATTCCAGTTGGTCAGTGTGCATGCCATACCAGCTATTAACCTATTTTGGGTGCCATCTTTGTCTCCAGACAATGCTTACCTAACTTGCAGATTTGTACTCCAGGAAGCTTCGTGGACTCAGACTGTAGATCATCAAAGCAGAAATACAGCACGCATTAAAATCTCAGTTATAAAGCAAAATATATACAAAAGGGAGACGTTGGGACTTAGCTTCATTGTGCAGAAAATAGGACATCATTTTTGCAGTGTCAGAGGCTCCAGGAAACACAAGCATTTTGGTTCCTTGAGGGCAAAGTGTTAAACATAAATAAGTCTAGCAGAAGGTTGTGGTGACCTAGCTTAATTGTGCTGGTTCGCTGATGGGTGCCAGAGACAGCAGAAACCTTAGCAACAGATAGTCAGATGGCAAAATAAGACTTAGGGGTTTTTTTTCAATTAACATTTATTAGTATTTATTAATATGTGCAGTGTAATAACTTAAAACATATTTGGTAGCATATGCAATGATCAAGTCAGGCTAATTATAGTTTTCATCTCTTCTAACACTGTCATTTTTCTCTTTTTGTGGTGAAAACCTTCAAATTCTGTTCTTGTTATTTTGAAATGTAAAATTAATTGTTAGAAACTGTAGCTTGTCTCTGGCCGCTATTTTTTTTATTTTTAATCTTTTCACAGTTTATTCATTATATATCCTGATTGAAGCCCACCCCCTCAACTTCCCCGAGACCCACTCTCCTTTCCTTTTTCCCTCTGTCCCCTTCTGGGTGCTATTTAGCATTAGGATTGTTTATTAGTGACTTTTCTATTACTGTGATAAAACAGCGTAAGCAAGTCCACTTATAGGAGAAAGGGTTTATTTGGGCTTACAGTTCCAGGGGCTTAGAGTCCATCACTATCAAGGTAGAGAAGCCTGAAGACAATCATGGCGGCTGGAGCCTGAGAGCTCACATCGTAAACCACAGCACTAAGCAGCAAAAGCAAGCTGTGAATGGCATGAGTCTTTCCCTTTTCAAAGCCTGCCCACATAGTTACTCCAGAAAGGCCATAGTCCCTAGACCTCTCAAACAGTGCCGCCAACTGGGGCCCAAGTGTTCAGATGCCTGAGCCCAGGGAGGATATTCTCATTCACACTAGCATACACTTCTTACCCTTCCGGAACTGTTTTGGTACCCATCATCCCACCGTCTCATTAGGTCACCTCCTCACTCCCTTTTATAGCCCCTACTGCCCTCTATTCTACTCTCTACGTGTGTGCAAGAAACTCTTTCAGCCTCCCCAAACAGGTGAGAACACAGGTTGTCTCTGCTCCTGATTTATTTCACTTAACATGACATCCCCTTCCATTATAGCACAAATGACAGGATTCCATTTTTTATGGCTAGATAATAGTCTATTGTGTGTGTATGTATATATCACATTTTCATCTTTAAATCTTGTTTATTCTTCGGTAATTTTTGCATGAATACAATGTGTTTTGTTTGTTTTATACTCTCTTCTCTTTCCTACATCCACTGAATCTGTTCTTCTTTCCAGCCCATCTCCCTTCCTTTTCTTATCTTTTTGTTTTTGCTGTTTTCCTGTGACCCACTGAGTTTGACTAGGGCTGCTTATGTGAGCAGGGTCATTGACTGATGCATGCACAACTTGCCAATTGCTATACCACCGAAGAATATGACCACACCACAACCCTCCCGCCCCCATTACCTGCCAGTAAGCCAGAGGCCTACTGAGGCCTCAAGAGCCTCACTACATCCATGATGGAAGGTCGATTACCCAAGCATAGCACATTTTTAGCTACCCATACATTGATAAACATCTTAGTTAATCCCATATCTTTGCTGTGGTAAAGAGTGCCCACGTACAGTGGCTGTAGACTGAAAACCTGACAAAAGCAACTTAAGAAAGGACAAATTTGTTTTGGCTCAAGGTTAGAGAGTGTAAGCAAGGTGACAGAGTGAAAGGTCCCTGGTCACACTGAACCTGCAGTCTAGGGGCAGAGAAGCATGCTGGAGTAATGTCTGTTTTGTTTTTTTTTTTTCCCAGCCTTATGGGATCCTGCCTCCCAGGTCTAGAGAGTGTCTTTTCATCTACACTGTCTAAAAACTCCCTTGCAAACTTACCAAGATGTTTGATTCTTGAGCTGGTGTGTAGCTCATTTTTTGCTACTATGTGGGTTCTTCTTTTTCCCACCCTTCATGCCCTCCTCCCCAATCCCCACCACCGCCTACCTTTCACCTCCTATCACTACGTAGGAAAGAAGAACAGAGGGGAAAGAAAGAGATAGAGTGTTTGTTTGTTTGTTTGTTTGTTTGTTTGGTTGGTTGGTTGGTTGGTTGGTTGGTTTTTGGTTTTTCAAGACATGGTTTCTCTGTGTAGCCTTGGCTGTCCGAGATTCACTTTGTAAACCAGGCTCACAGAGATCCACCTGCCTCTGCCTCCGGAGTGCTGGGACTAAAGGCGTGCTCCACCACACCCTGCTTTTATACATTTTCTGACATTTATCTAATTTTTTTGGAATTATTTCTCCCAAATTCTGGGATTAAAGTCGTGCCCCGCCACCCAGTGACTATTAGATATTTTGCCTCTTGTTTTTTAACCTCTTCATCTATCTCATAACATTTTTCTCTATTTTTCTTTCTTTTTCCCATGTGCAGCCCTGGCTGTTCTGGAACTCACTATGTATACCAGACTGCCTCCCAAGTACTGGGACTAAAGGTATATGTCTTCATGCCCCTCATTTAAAAAAAAAAAATTAAAATCGAATTACAATGCTTTCTTCCTGCAGCTTCTCCAAGCTACCTTCACTCAAATCCCTCCCACGGTGCCCCTCCCAAGTTGAGAGCTTCTTTTTCTTTCGTTATTATTGTTGTATGCATGTATGTGTGTTTCAGTTACTGTTCTGTTGCTGTAAAGAGACACCATGACCAAGGCAACTTCTAAAAGAAAACATTTAGGGGCTGGAGAAATGGCTCAATGATTAGGAGCACAGGATGTTTCTCTAGAGGAGCCAGGTTCAGTTCCCAGCACCCACATGGCAGCTTACAACTGTCTGTTCAGGGAGTCCATGGCACCAGACATGCATGTGGTGCCCATGGATACATACAAGAGACTGGCTGAAGGCTTAGTGAGTAATCTAAAAAACAACTCAGACTGTGACCTAGGACCCAGTGACGCTCAGGACAGACTTAAGTACTTCTACCAGGTTCCAGCATCCCAAAGCTTTAGGCAGAGGATGATCACTGTGCTGACAGTGATGATTTGCCCAAGGATGGAGGAGGAACCAGACTTGCTAGTAATGACAGAGGCACCACACATAATGGAAGTGGGAAGCCAGTCTACATTCAGTTATAGCCTACCGGCCCCTGAGGAGGAACCAGTGCCAGCGGTGGGAAACGAAGAGTACACATTTTGTCAATTTACTGACCTTGCATATCAGAAACCGCCTTGATAAAGAGCAATCTTGGGTCCTGGCAAATTTAAGGTGTGCTTGTTTGTTTGTTTGTTTGTTTGTTTGTTTGTTTGTTTGTTGAGACAGGCTCAAGATGTAGCTCTGGCTGACCTGGAACTCACAATGCAGACCAGGCTAACACATACTCTGCATGTGCCAGCATCCCTGGAAGAATTAAGTGTTAAAGAGTAGGACAAGTGCGGCAAGATGACGACCCTTGTAGCCATTCCTCACTTCTGCGCTGGTGCAGACATGGATGACAGAGAACTCAGCTGCAGGATTCTCCTCAATGTGTTCAGTACAGGGGGTAAATCATCCCCCGCCCTCCCCCCCAGCAGGGATCCCTGGGTCATTTTAGAACTATTTCCTTGCCTGTAGGTAAGTTCCATGAGACCATGTGACAGATGACTAAACCACCTTAAGATAAAAGGATATAGCAGGGTACCGTGGTGCACGCTCCTGTAATCCCAGCCCTCAGGGAGGCAGAGGCAGGGTGATCGCTGTGAGTTCCAGGCCAGCCTGGTCTACAAAGTGAGTCTAGGTCAGCCAAGGCTACACAGAGAAACCCTGTCTGGAATAAACCAATAAAAGAAAAAGAAAATATTCGATTTTTTTTTTTAAAGAAGATGAAATGAAATAGTTCTTGTAAAAGTTGTTTGAAAACTTTAAGAACTGTAGTAGCGAGTAACAGTGATTACTGATAAAAGAAACATAAGCCCCTCAGGAATTAAAGAGGTGATGGCTCAGGGGTTTAAGGACACTCACAGCTGACCGCCACAGGCGCTTGCACTCATAGGCAGACACACATCTACACATAATTAAAAACAATTTAAAATTCCTTTTTCAAGTTAAGCCAGTTTATTATTTAATTAGCCCTTTTCGAGAAGACTAGAACAAACTATTTTCCTTCCTGGGAGGCAAAACTAATGAGGGGATGCTTTCCTGCAGTTTGCTATTGTAGCGTACCACGTCTCTGAGTCCATTCTAGCACTTCTAACAGGCTTGCCATATCCATCTGACCTGAAACAGCACTATGCTCCCTCTTCTCCCCCACTCCTTCCGCCTCCTAGGAATCTGCAGCCTCCCCCGTCATATAGAAAATCTAGGCTCTTCATCTTGAATTCCAAATCCTCCATCCGTTCACACCTATGTCGCTCCCCATGAGTTTTCATGTCAGGGAGAATCTTTTATTTGTTTGGATCTGAGAGGCTTCAAAAAGATGGTGCCTTCCCAGCCTTTGCGTTTCATAGCCGAGGGAGCTGAAAGCCTCAGAGGTGATGTGCTATTCCCCAAACTCACACACAGATCTCCCACTTTGAGTAAGATGCTATGCTTTCCATTCTGTGCACAACTTGTTTTGAAGGATGGGGTGTGTAGAGCTGGCAGCCAGGGAACAAGATGGCATGGTATAAATGACACATGAGGCAGAATTTTGGACTCCTGTGGGCTTACAATACTGTGAGTTTGCAGGAAATGACCTAAATGAACTTTTTTTTGTTGTTCTTTTTGAGACAAGGTTTTTCTGTGTAGCCTTGGCTGTCCTGCTTCTGTCTCCTGAGTGCTGGGATTAAAGGCATGTGATTTTTTTTTTAAGATAGGTTCTCACTCTGTAACTCTGGCTGCCCTAGAACTGTCTATGTAGACCAGGCTGGCCTGGAACTTACAGATATCCACCTGCCTTAGAGCAGCAAATGACCTTGGTTAAAAAAATAAAAATCTACTATCCAGGCCCATCTTGTTGGTGCACGCCTTTAATCTCAGCCCCCAGGAGACGTAGTCAGGGAGATCTCTCTGTGAGTTTGAGGACAGCCTGGGCTACCGAATGACTTCTAGAATAGCCAGAGCTATAGAGTGAGACCTCTTCTCAAAACAAAAACAAAAACAAAAAAACAACAACAATAAACAACAACCAACATCAAAGGATCTGCTATCCTCTTTGGGAAGTTACAAAGCTCAGGCAAGGGGCAAGCTTTTCTTCAGTGAACATTGAAAGGAAAATTATGCTGTCTTCCATCTAAACTGAATGATTCAGCAACAAAAATAATTAACAGACTTGTTAAGACTTCTGGGGATTGACCTATTGAATTACTAGTGTCCACGAAGGCTTTCCTTCTGAACTGAAGCTAACAAGGCCATTTGAAGAATGATCATGTTGGGAAACCTCTCTGTGATGGCCCTGTTACAGTTTGCCCACTTAGACGTTGGAAAACCACATCTTCTGCAGAAGGTTTACATGGTAAAAACTGGAAGGTGGTTAGTGTGTGGATCTTCCTGATGACTGCTGAATGGCAAGAACGGAGGAAAAGAGAAAGCCCTGATTGTGAGAATATTGTTGGACTGGACCGTTGGCTCATTGGTGAAGAGCGATTACTGCTCCTGCAGAGAGGCCCAGCTGAGCTCCCAGCACCAGTGTGGGCTGGGTCACAGTCTCCCATCACTTCAGCTCCAGGGGACCCAATACTTTTTGGATTCTGCTGACACCTGCACTCTTGTGCACACAGACACAGGCAAGTACACATAATTAAAAATTAAATATTTTGCCGGCAGTGGTGGTGCATGCCTTTAATTCCAGCACTCAAAGCAGAGGCAGGCGGATCTCTATGAGTTCAAGGCTAGCCTTGTCTACAAAGGGAGTTCCAGGACAGCCAGGGCTACGCAGAGAAACCCTGTCTTGAAAATCCAAAGGATGCCGGCCGGAGCCAGCTGGCAGAGTTGAACAGTACCTGAGCGGGGAGTGAGGATTAAAATAATTCAAACAAATCACACTACACACACGACTCTTGGCTTGAGAGGGCTGTCAGTAATGACTGAAGCAGCGAGGATTTATTCCAGGGTTCGTTTTTTATAGACAAAGCAAAAACAAGTCACATCACTACAAAAAGAAGAGGTTCGTGGAAATGCCCAACTTCACACTTCTGTAGTTCACATGTAGGTACAGTGAAGCAAGCGTGGTGACATGGCTTTCGGTGGCTCTCAGCCTTCCTAAGGCTTCGGCCCTTTAATACAGTTCCTCGTGTTGTGGTGCCCCTCCCCCACCAGATAATGACTTCATAACCATAACTTTGTCACTGCTATGAATCCTACTGTAAATATCTGATATGCAGGATATCTGCTATGTGACCTCTGAGAAAGGATCATTTAACCATCTCCCTAAAGGGGTGTAGACCCACAGCTTGAGAACCACTTCTGCCTTATCTGGAGTAGCTGAGGCTGTTTGTCCAGGGTCACAGAGTTAGCAGGTAGAGAGCAGAACAGAGAAAACTCCTAATTGAAACAACAGGTTCTTCTCTTTTTCCAAGCAGTGGACATGTCTAACTCACTGCTAATAATAATGAGTAAGTTTAGTGCACGCTGTCACGTTTATTTGTTTGTTGAATAACTCATAATGCGAAAAAAAAAAAAAAAAAACAAAACCCTTTGGGGAGAGCTGCACTAAGGATCAAAATAAGAAAAGAAAGATACAGTTTTTGCCACCACCGCCTCCTACCCTCACCCACCCCTGGGGGGGAAAAAAAACCTATAACCAGAATCCAGTAGAGAAGCAGACTGAGAAATGGTTATTACAAGTGAAGTATAATAAGTGCCTTAATACTGCCAAGAGCCAAAAGAGGGGATAAAGCATTTCAGCAGTGTCTGGGCCACCTGATTGCAAAGCTTGTGTTAAGCCTTTATGATTTGGTAGGATTTTGAACACAGATTATTGAAGGAAAGATACTGAGGAAAGGGGACCACACAGGCCAGTGTTCATTCTGAGCACTGTAGGGTCACGGACCTAACCTTAAGCCTTGGTGTGTCTGCAGGGAAGTCCTATTTCGGTAGGTGATAACAGAAAGGGGAAAATCATAAAACTTGGAAACTGGAGATCTCCGTAGGTTAGTGACTCATCCAAGTACCCAGGTCTCTTGTAAAACCTCTCTACTGAGTGGCCACCAAAGCCAGGCTCAAATATTCCTGCCATCAGGACCTCTTGCCTCAGCAGATTCCAGCAGTTTCTGACATATCCCTCATTGGCTTGCTTATCTGCCTGTCAACTGTGCATCAGACTAGAAGCGGACTTCTGTAAGGATGGAGACTCTGGCTTCGGGTGGACCCCTGGCCCCTTAAAAAAAAAAAAAAAGTGGACACAGGATGACTGTTCCTTGAGGTTAATTCCTTCTATCACAGGACAACTCTGACAGGTCACAGGTGATTTCTACAAGATCATCCTTTACAGATAAGCAGACAACACTTCTACCCACTTTTGTATCTTCGCCAAGATGTCAATCTCTGTGGAGAAGCCAGGAATGCTCCTAATGTCTTGTGGTCTGGGAAGAGATACCAGCAGTTACTCTATCAGTAAATCACAAAGCCACTGATAACGCCTAATTTCCTCTTTATCTCCTTGATGACTATCGTGAAAGGACTTGGGATTCTCTATTCTCTTGATTGCTCTCTCAAATAAACTTCATTTTTTGTCTTTGCTTTGGTGTGTTGCTTCTAGACAAGTCCCACTTTACTGTATGTCTGTGCGAGGAGGGTGTCCTTTTACCTTGCTCACTTTGGGTTTTAGAGCAACCCAAGATTGCATTGACCTTTCATATCTGCAATCCTTCACTGCCTCCTGTTTCTCCCATGAACTGGCTGCTGCCTGCTCTTCCCTTCCATCCCTTGGGTTCTATTGTCTTGACTTGTGCAGGTAGATTTATAAAATAAAGCCTCACATCTTCCCTTTAGGAGGCTATTAACAATAATCTGGGACAAAATACAAGTTCCTGAATTACAGCAAGGTTGCTGGAGAGGAGGAGATGAGAAGAAAAATTATATCTGAGGTGTTATCAGTGGGATTTGGCACTTACTGATAAAGTCCCTGCTAATGCCCTTTCCCAATGGGCGCCTCTTCCTCTAGACCACAAGAAATGAGTACTCCCAGCTTCTCCATTCTGCACTGTACTTGAAGCAAGCATATAGCTCCTTCTCACTCATAGCTGTATTTTTCTTAGTTATCTAGAAATGTTCCAAGGACAGAGACAGCATGGTCCAGCCTGGTGTCCAGAAGAATGGCAGTCCCCTTACCGAGGTAGGACATTCAGGAGAAAGAACAGATCTCAAAGTGAGTGACAGAGAAGCATTTGGCTTGAGACTTGCTGAATCCGTAGGCCTGAGGGTATCCAGCAAGCAATTATATTTTAGTACTTAAGCTCTGGAACACAAGGCTGAAACAGATCTGTGAGTCACCAACACAGATACTTGAAACTTCCCCAGGGGATGGGAATATTGAATATCATCAAGATTGAGAGGGGGGAAAAAAAAAAAGAAAGACAAGGCTAAGGCAAAAGAAAAAAAAAATACTTTCCCATTGGCCACACACAATGAATGTCTACAGGAGAAGTCTCCTACAAAGAGAAAGGAATTATTATGGGCCCTAAAAAAAGCCTGGTGAGTTTAATGTTGGTTACGTATGCCAAAGCTGGGCTGTAATGTAAGAAGAAGATCAGTCAGTCATTTCAAACACAGACGAGAGTAGATGGAGAACAAAAATGCTGTCATTGTTCATCAGTAAAGAGAGAGAATGAAAGCAAAAACTCCAATGCATATAGAATAAAAATAAATAAATTTAAAAAATTTTTAAAGAGAGAGAGAATAATAGTCTTGGAGAAAATAATTCCAGTGGCGGTGTTAGAGCTGAATTTGAAGTAGTTAAGTGAAAGAATGAATCATACCAATGACGTCAAAGTTGTACATACAGACTATTTTGAGATGTGCAGTCCACACAAATATTCCAAATACACGTGATCCGTGTGCTCTCAGTGTAACAAGGTGTAGTTACTGTTCAACTTTAATTATTAACTGACTCCAGCATTGGACATTTTATAGGTCTTATGACTGTACCGGATATTCAACAGGTCTCACTGTGTATGTACAATGAAAATTCATTTTATGGGTAGATTTAGCAAACCTAAATGGGGATTTTAGAGGTCATGTTGTTAGATGCCCAATCATTTTTCTTAAATTCTTCTTGGATTGAAATATATATATATATATATATATATATATATTTTTTTTTTTTTTTTTTTTGAGACAGGGTTTCTCTGTGTAGCCGGGGTTGTTCTGGACTCCCTTTGTAGACCAGGCTGTCCTTGAACTTGAGCTCACTGGGATCTGCTTGCCTCTGCCTCCCTGAGTGCTGAGATTACAGGCATGTGTCTAGCCTAAATAATTTTTTTCTTTTTTCCTTCCTTCCTTCCTTCCTTCCTTCCTTCCTTCCTTCCTTCCTTCTCTTTTTCTTTCTGAGACAAAGTTTCTCTATATAGCCTTGGCTGTCCTGGACTCACTTTGTAGACAAGGCTAGCTTTGAACTCACAGAGATCCGCCTACCTCTGCCTCCCAGAGTGCTAGGGTTACATGTGTGTACCACCTTGCCTGGCTCTAGATAAGATTCTTTAGATTTTAATAATACAAGCAGATACTTGTACAGATAATTCTACAGTAGATGAGATAGATATCAGAATTTACCATTAAGTAGTTAACACTGGAGAAACTTAGCAGGGAAATGGAATAGATTCATTTATAATATACAGAAAATTATATCCTTTGTAACTCGTAAAATTTATGGGAAAAAGTTTAAATGTCAACTTGAAATGTATTAAGAAAAGCATAGTTTTTGAAAACGAGACTCTGCCTGCATTTCCCTGGAACAGCCCAAAAGCTACCCAAGTCTCACCACTATGTCTGTCTCTGGTTACAGAAGATCTCTTTTTGGTTCTTAAAGAAAAAAACACACACACACACCTCTGCCATTTCCTTCTGGACTTTACATTGTTTCTGTGTCATAATTATTAGCTTCCTCCAAAGATGCCTTTGGCCATTAAAGGATAGCTAGCTTCTTATTTATCTACCTTCCCGGCACCCTTGAGTTTCAGTTTGTACCATAATCTCCTGTAGGGCTTGCTAACTAACACAGATGTCTGGCTCCCTTCCTTAGAATTTTGGATCTGGGGTTTCTGGGGTAGGACCCTAAAACGTGCTTTCCAAAAAACTCTCAGTTGACAGTCATGGCACTGATCCAAGGCTCCCACTCTGAGAGATACTTCTCTGGACTAGCGCCTGGTCTGGCCCCTGGGTGTCATGTGGTCAAGTGGCAGGTTCATATGTGGAGCTGAGAACAATAACCAAAGGAAGGTGCCAGATATGAAGACTAAATCAAATAAACTTTCTGCGGTGTGTAAAAGGGCTTCAAGACTAGCCTGGTTTGGAACATCACTCAGAAGAAAGGGGGAAAGGGAGTTAAGAAAACATTGACTCAACCAAGGGCGATGACTCACACCTGGAATCTCAGTACTTTGGAGATTCAAGCAGGTGGGGCTACCACAGGTCAAGGCTGTCTTGAACTACAGAGAGTTCCAGGCCAACCTGCCCTACAGAATTAAAAAAAAAAAAAAAAAAAAAAAAAAGAGGAAATAAGAGTTAGAGAAGATGAGGATGGATGCTTCTTGCTATGACCTTTGAAGCAGGAGGACCTGAGTTCAAGTTTCCCAGAACTCACTGAGAAACCCAGGTACACACCCAGAGCCCCAGTGCTGAGGAAACAGACTGTTGGCTCTTATGAACTCACTTTGCCAGCTTGTCTAGCCAAAATGGCGACCCCACACATAGTCAAGAAGGAAGGAAGGTAGTGTGAAGAGAAGACACAATTCAAAGTTTCCCAGCATCCATATCGCTGACACCCCAGTGAAGGAACCCAGTTTCCTGGCAGAACTTTTCCCAGGCAGTCTGGGAAGGTTCCACGTACTGTCTCATTTAGTCCTCATGTCATTCGTGGTAGCTAATCTCTCTTCTTCTAATTATCCATAAGAAAACTGAAGATTAGAGAGGCTAAGTCCTCAAAATTTGTTCAATAGAGCTAAGTACTGCTGCATAGTCCAGTAGCTTGACAGGCTGAGGCAGGAACATGATATCACTTACGGCCAGTCAGGGCAACTTGGTGAGATTTTTGTCTCAACAACAAACACACACCGTCCATCTGCTCACTTATTTGAAGCAACCACACTGAAGGGTAAAAAGGAAACCATCAGTTTGTTAGCTTGCTGCTCTACAGAAACCTTGTGAAGACACACAACATCAGGGAAGTCAGCAAAAAGATTAACAGTTGGAACGTTGTTCTACCCACCAACACAGACCGGAAGGGCACCTACAGTAGACCCCTATGTACTGCTCCTAAAGGATTGTTTTAAAGTAGTGGTTCTCAATTTCTGAGGGGGTCAAATGACCCTTTTACAAGGTCATGTCAGACCATTGGAAATATCAGATATTCACATTACAATTTATAACAGTATAAAAATGACAGTTATCAAGTAGCAACGGAAATAATTTTATGGTTGGGGGTCACCACAGCATGAGGAGCCTTATGAAAGGGTCACAGTGTCAAGAAGGTTGAGAGCCACAATAAAGAGACATTTGAAGGCTGCGGACATAGCTCACCGGCTTGAGTGTTTACCTGCCACGTAGAAGGCCCTAAAGAGACCCCTAATAGCACATACCTGTAATCCCAACGCTGGGGAGGTGGAGACAGGAGGATGTTCAAAGTCCTCATAGCAAGTTCAGGCCAGCATGGGCTATATGACGAGAGGGAGAGAGCTTATCAACCATATCGCAGATATTTCAGCATTACTGGGGAAAGGCAAACCAAACATGATCAGTAATTTTGAAATTTAACGTATGTGTAACATCTGAACAATCTTACATTATAGAATGATTTCCAAAACCAAAAGAATGGTTTATAGAAATGAGTAATTAATGAATGTTTCCTTTTTTTTTTTTTCAGACAGGGTTTCTTGGCTGTTCAGAACTCACTTTGTAGACCAAGCTGCTTTTGAACTCACAGAGATCCACCTGTCTCTGCCTTCCCAAGCGCTGGGATTAAAGGCGTGCGCCGCCTTTCCTGGCAAAAAACCAATTTCAAAATTAACTAATTAATTCTTAGTGCGTGTGTGGGTGTGGGTGTGCACGTGTTTGTGGAGGTCACAGGACAACTTCAGTCCCGTCCTTCCACTTTGTTGAGGATGGGTAGTTTCTTCTGTGGTGGGTATAGTCCAGGCTAGCAGGCTAGAATGCTGGGAATTCTTCCTGATCGTCTTATCTCCACCTCCCATCTCTGGCAGGAATTACAGAGGAGTACCACTGTACCTGCCTGTTGGCCTGGGCTCCAGCGATGCAGCCGAGGCCATCAGGCTTGATCAGCAAGCTTGTTTACCTGCTAAGCTAGCTTGCTGACTGGAGTATAAATATTTTTATTTCTGTTTTTCCCACCCGGAAAGCCATCATTTCGTTTTCTTGCTTAGTTGCACTGGCTGAAATCTCCAAAACAGTGATAAACGTAGCATGAAAATCCTTGGTCTGTTCCCGATCTTAAGGAGAGAAGATGCTTTTGTAAACAGTCTTTTTATCAAACTCTGACATCTGTTTCCTACCAGTATTATTATCGAGGCAAACAATAGTCCTGGGGTAGAAATTATGGAGGACAGGACTGGGCTTGACAGGAAAAAGCATCCCAGCATCCTGAGGCAAAGGATTGACTATTCAAGGCCAGACTTGGCTGTGTGATGAGATATTGACACAAACTAAGCAAGAAAAGGAAACTTCTTGTTTAACAGTGAGATCTTTGTTGCTATTGTTGTTGTTTTTTGAGACAGGGTTTCTCTGTGTAGCCTTGGCTGTACAGACTCACTCTGTAGACTAGGCTAGCCTTGAACTCACAGAGATCCTCCTGCCTCTGCCTCCCCGAGTGCTGGGATTACAAGTGTCCATTGCTATGCCTGGCAACAGTGAGATCTTTAAAGAAATCAAAATGTGTGCTTTTTGGGGGTGTGGGGAGAAATAACTTTCTAGAGGTTTCAGAGGACCACATGCTGTGATTTTTATCTTTAGTGCAGAAGAGAATAATTGACAGCTTCAGTGTCCTGTGAGGATTCTGTGAGAATGTCAAGCATGAGGGGCTGCCTTTAAGAAGAAAAATGGTGGCTGGAGAGATGGCTCAGTGGATCTTAAGAGCACTGTCTGCTCTTCCAGAGGTCCTGAGTTCAGTTCCCAGCAACCACACAACCATATGACAAAAGATGCCATCTTCTGGCGTGCAGGCATACATGTAGATAGAGCACGAAAATACACTAAATAAATAAATAAATAAATACGGTCTTAAAAAAAAAAAGGAAAGGAAAATGACTGGCAAGCTACTTTAAAAGACTTTGTTATATACAGCCAAACCTACCCCAAAACTACTTTAGATAATTAAACTCGAATTGTGTTAACATTTTAAAAACTGCATTTATTTTATTCCTCCATTCATTCGTGGTGGGAGAGTGGGGAGGTGAGGGCGCCATGTAGTGCCTGGTTGAAGGTCAGAGGACAACGGGCAGGAATCTGTTCCCTCTTCCCAGCACGTGGGTTTCAGGGATCAAACTGAGGTCGTCAGATTTGTTGACAACCATGTTTACCTGCTGAGGTGCCTCCATACCCCTCACATTGTGTTTAAAATGTTTTCTGTGATTTTTTTTTCCTACAGAATAGTTAACTGCAGATCCACATAACCCCTCAAATTTCTTCTTCTCAGTGAGAAAAAAAAAATTCTTTTGCAAAGAAAAGTTTGTGCCTGTTAGGATAGGAAAGGCCTGTTCAGAGAAATTCCGGCTGTTAAAGATAAACCTTAGCCAGGTGTGGTGGCGAACTCTGCTTTGGGAGGCAGAGACAGGCAGATCTCTGAGTGAATTCCAAATATGTAAATAAACCTTAAAGAGAGATGCTACCAAACAAAGCGAAGTTATTGTGGGGGCGGGCAGGACAGAAGGGATGGACAAAGGCCAGGGAAGGGATGTCTCTCTCACAGATCAGAGGAGGCCAGAGGCAGGGTTGTCTCTCTGACAGATCAAATCTAATTATAGATGGTTGTGAGCCACCATGTGGTTGCTGGGAATTGAACTCAGGACCTCTGGAGGAGCAGCCTGTGCTCCTAACCTCTGAGCCATTTCTCCAGCTCATCTCTCCAACTTCTTTAGTATACTGAAAAGAAAACAAAGATCTCTGTGACTTTCTGATTTTATACCAGCAGGAAGCCCCAGGCAGCTGAAATGAGAGTCCTTCAAGGTAAAGAGACAGACACGTTCCCAGAGAGAGAAAACAGGACAAACAACTCATTAAGAGCACAAACAGCTCATTAAGAGCTGCACACTGAGGGGAAGGTTGCTGAAGAACCTTGGGAAAGAAGCAGTGGAGGAATGAGGCTGTAGGTCAAGGCCGACAGCCAGAGAATTTAGCCACAGCTAACTGATAAAGGATGAAACTTAGGTACGCTGGTGTGACGGTCAGAGTGAGTGTTATGTCTTAAAAGGGTAGTCACAGCCTGCAATGATCGGCCGAGGCCTGGAGAGCCAGCCATCTTGGAGGCCCCTGCAGAAGATATAACAGAGCCCTGTGGCCTCATAAAAGATGCAGGATCACTGAAGGGGCTCCCTTGAGGAGGATGTTGGGACTCCGCCCCTTTCATCATCTGAGCTTCTCAGCTGATTTTCGGCTTAAAGGCCTTTTCAGCCAAATGTTCCTATGTGTACTGTGATACCACAGATTCAAAACAATAAGACCAAGTCACCAAGGACTGAAACCGCCCAAACCCTGAGTCACATTAAACCTTTCCTCTTTCCAAGTTGACTGACCTCAGGCATTTGTGATAGCAACAGAAAACTAACACAACAGAAATTCCATTTACACCTAGTTATTTAAATGTTATTATTGAAGACGAAGTACATTCAATAGTGATGAAACATCAACCTGTACTTTTACCTGATTCCCGTAGGGTTTAACCAACCTAGTATCACACTTACTGTTGCCAATACCTTGTGTTTCCTTACAGAGATGTCTACAAATACCCAGGCTGGAGGTGATGTAAGCCACGATTGTAACATAATGGGTGAAACCTGTTGGGTCACATATGTCTTTTAAACACGTATCTTTGAAATTGTCCTTCAACGGTTAGCACAGTTTTCCATGGCTCAATGACTAACTTCACTTTACCCGATGGGTTGGATAGTTATATGGCAAATGGACACGAGCTAAAGTCTTTTGGGAAGAGAGAACTCAGTGGAGAAGATGCCCCCAGGAGACTGGCCTACGGGCAAGCCTGTGCTGCATTTTCAAGGCTGACCCCGGAGTGAAGGGCCCAGCTCATTACAGATGGCACCCGCGGTGTCGGCAGGCTGAGCTAGCCTTGAGGAGCAGGCCATGAGAAGCAAGCCAGTAATGCAGCACTCCTCCAAGGTCTCTGCTTCCGTTCTGTCTCCTTGCAGGCAATCTGATGGAGGGATTTTTTTCTTTTTTCTTTTTCTGTTTTGATTTGTTTGAGACAGAGTTTCACTGTGTAACAGCTGTGGCTGTCCTGGATTTGCTTTGTAAACCAGCCTGTCCTCAGACTCACAGAGAGTCTGCCTCTGCCCCCCTGAGTGTTGGGATTAAGGATGTGCACTACCATGCCTGGCTTGGAGGCATTTTCTTAATTGAGGTTCTTCTTCCGAGATACCTCTAGCTTGTGTCAAGATGACCAAAAACTAAGCAACATAATTATGCTTAATATAATGTACCAGGATGCATTATTAAAAAAAAAAAAAAAAAAAGAGTTAGCAACTGAGACCTTTTATTTGTTTTTTGTTTTTGTTTTTCTCTGTGTAGCCTTGGCTGTCCTGGACTCGCTTTGTAGACCAGGCTGGCCTGAAACTCACAGCAATGGGTGTGTATGGGGGAGGGGGGAGATGCATGCCTTTAATCCCAGCAGAAGTAGGAGAATCTCTGTGAGTTGAGCCTGGTGTGGTCTACATAGAGATTCCAGGACAGCCAAGGCTACACAGTGAAACCCTGTCTGGGGATAGGGGGGTAAAAAAAAAAAAAAACAAAAAACAAAACAAAACAAAACAAACGAAAAAAAAAACAGTTGGGGAAAGTAAAAAATTTAAGGGGTGGGTCTGGGAGGAACATAATCAAAATATATTGTATAAAATTCTCAAAGAACCAATACAAAACATTATAGTAAAAATATAGCAGGAGATAATAATCCTGACCTACCGAATTAGCTCTAGTTTCAATTTCTTGGTCATCTAAGCAGCGTTGGGTAAGGGTTCCATCTCGTGGGGTGGACCTTAAGTCAAATCAGATACTGGTTGGTTGCTCCTACAAGCTTTACGCCACCATTTCACTAGCACATCTTGCTGGCAGGACACCGTTGTGGATCAAAGGGTTCGTTGCTGGGTTGCTGTTTATATTTCTCCTTTGGTAGCATGCTGAGCGTCTTCCTGTATCAAAGACACTAACTAGCACGTGGGGTGAAGGTTCTATGTAGACGCTAACTTGACTTTTTCTTGTTCAATGAGTTGTGTAGGTGTTGTCTTCAGCAATGGAGTCTTGCCATCAGTCCAGAGAGAACAACCCTATAGTCTTGGCAACAGCCTGGTTTGTTTAGGCATTCCCATGAGACCCCTTTGGCCGACAGCTCAGTTGGATATAACTTAATCCTGGTGCCGGAAGCTTCATTTGGTGATAAGAGATTGGCAGTTAGGACTCTGTCTTCCTCGTTATTTAGTGGTTTCATTTAGATCACCTTCATATATGTATAACTTTAGGAAGCTTCTGGTGTATTAGGTTTTCATACTACCTTTCAAATAGCCCTTAACTTTAACTCTTTCTCTCCATATTCCCCCTCTCTCTACTTGACCATCATCCCCAATTTATGCTCCCATTCTATTCCCTATACTTGATATCAAGTTTTTGTTGTTGTAGTTCTTTGTATATTTTGGATATCAGCCCTCTACTGGATGTATAGTTGGTAAAGTCTTATTTCACATCTCTAGGCTGCTGCTTTGTCCAAATGAAGGCGTCCTCTGCTCTGCAGAAGTATTTCAGGTTCATGAGGTCCAATTTATTAATTGTCGATCTTAGCACCTGTGCTAATGATGTTCTCTTCAGAGCGCCTTTTCCCTTACCAATGAGTTCAAGGCTATTCCCCACTGCCTCTTCTATCAGATTTGGCGTATCCAGTTTTATGTTGAGGTTTTTGGAGTTGAGTTTTGTACTGGGTGATATATATGGATCTATCTGGATTCTTCTGGATCCGGCCACCCAATGTGACCAGCAACATTTGTTGAAGATGCTGTCTGTTTCCAGTGTATATTTCTGACTTCTTTATTACCCCTTCCCCTGCCGCAATCCCCCCAAAAGGCACATGGATTTACCATTGGGCCTTCAATTCTATTTCACTGAGCAGCATGTTTGTTTTTTTGTGTGATCTCAAAACCGTTTTTATTACGGTAGCTCTGTAGTACAGTGTGAGGTCAGGGATGATGTAACTTCTTGCAGTTTTGTTTGTTTTTAAATCCAGGGTTGTTTTAGCTATCGTGTGGATTTGTGTGTGTGTGTGTGTGTGTGTGTGTGTGTGTGTGTGTGTGTGTATCCATATGAAGCAGAAAAATGTTCTTTCAAGATCTGGGGAAAATTGCATTGGGATTTTTATGTGGATTACATTAAATCTATGGATTGTTTTTGTCAGGATGGCCTTTTTTTTTTTTTTTACACTATGTTAATCCTGTCTTAAAGTTTTTATCATACAGTCTCTCACTTGTTTGGTTAGAGTTACCCCAGGATATTTTATATTATCTGAGATATTGTGAAAGATGTTGTTTCCTTGTTTTCTTTCTCAGTCCGTTTTTCCTTTCTATATAGGAGGGCTACTGATTTTTGTGAGTTAATTTTGCATTCAGCTACTTTTCTAAAGCCGTTTATCAGCTGTAGACGTTTCCCAGTGGAATTTTTAGGGCCACTTATTTGTACTCTTATATTATCTGCAAAGAAAGATACTTAAAATTTCTCCTTTCCAGTTTGTATCACCTTGATATGTCTTATTGCTCTAGCTTAGACTTCAAATACAACATTGATAGGTATGGAGAGAATAGAAAACCTGGTCTTGTTCCTGATTTTATTGGAATTGCTTTGAGTTTCTTTCCATTTAAGTTGATGTTGGAGACAGACTTACTGTAAATTGCCTTTATGGTATTGTATTGTCCTTTGTATCCCTGATCTCTCCAGGACATTGATCAGGAAGAGGTGTTGGATTTTGTCACAGTAATGAGATGATCATGTGGTTTTAGTCTTTCAGTTTGTTTATTTGGTAGATTACAATTATTGGTTTACATATGTTGAACCATCTTGGCATCTCTGGGATGAAGCCTACTTGATCTTGGTGGATGAGCTCTTTGATGGCCTCCATAGGCCCATAGGGAGTAACACTATTAGGAGGTGTGACCTTGTTGGAGTAGGTGGGGCTTTGTTGGGGGAGGTGTGTCACTAGGAGATGGGCTTTGAGGTCTCATAAACTCAAGGCACTTCTCTTCCTTCTCCCTGAGGATGATAGGGACGTAGAACTCTCAGCTTCTCCAGCATGTTTGGCTGCATGCAGCGATGCTTCCCTCCATGACAGTAATGGGCCAAATGTCTGCAACTGTAAGCCAGTCCGATTAAATGTTTTTCTTTATAAGATTTGCCATGGTCTTGGTTTCTCTTCACAGCAATAGAGATCCTAACTAAGACAGATTCGATTTTCAAGTATTTTACTGAGAATTTTTGCATCTATGCTCATAAGGGAAATTGGTCTGCAATTCCTTTTTTTTTTTTTCTGTACTTTTTGGGTCTTTGTGTGGTTTAGGTATCAAGGTAACTGTGGTCTGGTAAAACGACTTGAGCAATGTTCCTTCTGTTTCAATTCTTTTTGAATAATTTGAGGAGTATTAGTATATTAACTCTTCTTTGAAAGTCAGGTAAAATTCTGTGCTAACACCATCTAGTGTGTGTGTGTGTATATATATATAGATAGATAGATAGATAGATAGATAGATAGATAGATAGATAGATAGATAGA
>NW_026595594.1:0-4379 GCF_907164565.1 Psammomys obesus | reverse complement strand
TGTGTGGAGGTTTGGCCAGCTGAAAAGCAGCATTGTATGGACTCTGAGAAGGTATAACTAGGAACCCACAGAGAGAGAACATTATGCTTCCCTTCGCATTGCTTTGCTTCGTTTCGCTTTGTTCCTAGAAAGAAAAGCTCCAGGGTTCTGCTGAACCCTGCTGCTGCTGCTTTTGGTCCTTGTTGCTGCTTTTGCTATTGCTGGCTTGCTGTTTGGCCTGCTGGTATCTGGGTGACCCAGAGTGGAGTCACACCCAAGGAACCAGGTCTGAAGAGGTCGAGGTCCACATCCCCATCCCTATTAACCTTCTTTCTTTCCTACCTAAGGTAGGTGGGTTGCAAGGGCAGTAGGGGCATTGAGGAACCCAACGACCCCAAGCAGCAGGAAGTAGCTAAAGAGAACTATGTCCTTTCTCCCCATTAACCTTTCTCTCCTAGTTGGTTTTGGGATATTGGAAAGGATTGGGGTGGAGAAGAGAGAAAGAGACATAAGAAAGTCAAATAAAGTAGGTTTAAAAATTTGATGGGGAGAGGGAGGAAAGATTGAAGGAGCGGAAGGGGTCAAGGACACCACAAGAAAACCTACAGAATCAACTAAGGTGGACCCATAGGTGCTCATAGAGACTGAACTGCCAACCAGAGAGCATGCGTGGGATGGAACTATGCTTTCTGCACACATGTAACAGCTGTGGAGCAGGGTCTTCATGCGGGACTCCAAAAGAAGTAGTAGAGGCTGTCTATGAATACATTGCCTGCCTTTGGATTTCTTGTCCCTAAGTGGGCTGCCTAGTCTCGATGGAAGAAGCTATGCCTAGTCTTACTGTAACTTGATATGCCAAGGCTGATATCCATGGGAGGCCTCTTTTCTGAGAAGAAGGGGAGGAAGGGGGTTGGGGAAAGGGTAGAGCTGGGAAGAGAGAATGGAGGGGAAACTTTGAGCAGAACATAAAATAAAATTGGAGAAAAAAAATTAACAGGAAGAAAGGAGGCATAGTAAGAAAATATTGGACCAAAGTAAGACCAAAAACCAGCAGGGAAGAGTCCAAATTCTGAATCTCCATGTCTAATGTCAAAGTGCTCAGGCCTCCCACCCCTTCCAGCTTTGTCGACTGGTTCCACACCCCAAGAGTCTGCTGCTCTTTTGGGATGGTATTCTATAGCTCTGACACCTCAGGCATCTTGGGGTCTCCACTGCAATCCAGGCTTCAGCCAATGGCCTTTCTGGGACTCCATTCAGGGACTCCCCTGCACATACCTAGCCTCAGTGTCTTTCCTTAACCGTGAAAGATTCCACAACCCTTTTTCTGTATCCTACTTGACTCTAAGTACAAAACTACATACGCAAAGCTGCCAAATTCTGCTTGCTGGGCTTATAACCTCTTCCTCCTTGAAATGCATTTATGCAAGCTTCCCCATTGTTTATGGCTTCCTTTGCTGCTTAAGCTTTCCTCTTAACAAGCATAATTCCTCTTAACAAGTTGTAAGCTTAGCTGGGTGAGGTTATCACTCCCCTTATTACATTTAGTCTCAGACTTCTGTTTAAACATTTATTCTCCTTGAGCATGCTTCTTACCTTCAACATTGCATTTCCTGGTGTTCTTTTTCTCCTCAGACTGGACACTGTATATTTCTCTCTTTGCCCAACTTGCTCCTTTCAATGTAGATCTGCATAAGTGTGTTCATTAATAACTATGTGGCACAAGCAATACTAGGTTGTCCTGAAATCTCCTCTGCCAATAACATTAATCCAAATTCTTCAATTTAGCCTCTGGCATTTTTTTTTTTTTGCCAAAATATGACAAGCATGGTTCCTAGGCAGCTTGCTAATGTCCTCCCCTTCTTGACCCTCCTGAGCACGCCACCCCGTAGACATCACCTCAGCACACTGTCCTTCATACTAAGACGCCCTTAAGCTCCACTTAAAAAGGCCAGCTGCATTCTTAGCTCAAAGTCCTGAAGCCCTTCCGAGTCCTCCGAACACCACCACGGTCAGGCCCGTCACAGCAGTACCCTCGGCCCTGGCACCGGCTTCGTATCTTTCCCAAACTGTCCCACCCCCTGCTGACCAGGCATTCAACTAGACGCGCCTATGGGGGCCGTCCTCATTCAAACCACCGCAGTTCAGAACCAAACCTTCGGGACGCTTGCGAAACGGCATGAGCTGCTAAGGCTTAAATGAATAGGAACATTTTCTTTTCCCATTCCTGTTTAATGTTGACATTCTGAGCTTATTCAGGAGTGGGGCACAAATAAGCACAGAAATATATATATGTGTGTGTGTGTGTGTGTGTGTGTGTGTATACATGTATGGATACATGTACCATATATGATATATACGTATATATAGAAATATATGTATATATACACGTATACATATATATGTATATATACACATATATGTATATATACACATATACATATATGTGTATATATACATTTATATGTGTATATACAAAATATATGTATATATATATATACATATTTGGATGGATGGTTGGATGGATGGATAGATGAATTTGTGGGTGGATATTAAGACAGGAATTCTGACATCCAAGTAGGATCCCGGCATTTTGAAGGCAGAACCTAAAGGATCATAAGTTCAAAGTCAGCCTGATCTCCATAGCAAGTTGCAAGCCAATCTGGACTATAGAGTAAGGCCTGCCTCAAAGATCCAAAGTTAGGTGATTGCTCAGGGATAACAATACTTGATACACAAGTATGAGGACCTCAATCTAATATTCAGCTCCTTAGCTCTGTTCTCCTTAGTGGAAATGTGGACCTTTCCAGCCTGAGTGGCTGATGCTGACTGGAGGTCATATCTTTTGAAGGTTACGTTCCCTAGCACGAGTCAGACCTTCATAGGCATCTTCTAGGCCATGCATCTGCAGCGGCTTGGTTGCCGGGGTTTCTAGTTAATGGGCTGCAGTCTTGGAGCCTGCCTCCCACTGCTAGCCCAGCCAGACCCAAGTCCACCTAAATGAAATCTCTAGACAATTGTTTAAATTTTTTGATCCCCTGCCAGAAGGCAATATTCTGTGCTAGCTCCTCTTCTTGCTTCTTGTGCAGAGAGAGAAAATATTTAGGCATATAGTTCATATCTTAGGAAAAAAAAAGTCTTTGAAGCATGGCTATGTCCAAAGTGTAGGTTTGTCCCATGCTCCCCTGGGCACCCCAGAGTCGTGGAGCAGCCGTCGCACCCCTACTGAATTACCATAGAGCTATCTTTAGGAAAATCAAAGTCTAACATTCCCAACACCCGCTGCAGTTGTGCGTGCTCATATATGTGGGTGTGGGCTCGAGTGCAGGCACGTGAGTGTGGCGCATTACCAGCTCCTTTGGATGCCCATCTTCAGTTGTGGTCCACTTTCCTTTTTTCTGGGAAAGAATCCTTCATTGGTGTTGAAACCCACCCTTTTGTTGATGCTCACTGGCTTTCAAGCACCAAACATCAGCCTGTCTCTTTCTGCCCAGGGCTGGGATTACAAATGTGGAGCACCCTCCTGCTGTATCATCATCATCATCATCGTTGATACTTGTTTGTCTAGGAAGGAGGATCAGAAGTTCGTGGACAACCTTAGTTCAAGGCTGACGGGGGTACAAGAGAGCTTGTATTTTAAAAATTAGGGCATGAGAGAGAATCAAGAGGATAGGCTTGGCTACTTTATCCCTTCACAGGTGTGCTCTCAAAAACCAGATGCCTACACCACTCCCAAAGGGCCCAGTAATAGATGAGGAGACCCACCAAGATCCGTTCCCTTATTTGGCCACTTCCTCCTCCTGAGGCTGACCATCAAGTCCAGCAATCAATTGGGCTTCCCTAATTAACAAGCCCAACCAAACAAAACAATTCATCCTAACACCATTTCCCCTCTTCCCTTTACAGACTGCCAGTTTCCTATGGCCTTTTGCACATGCCTCAACTTTATCCAGAGGCAGTCTTTTCTCTCTTCAGGGAAAATATCCCTTCCCCCTTTCTTCCTTATTTCTTGTCTCCTATCCCCTATCTTTTTCCCCTGGAGCAAATAAATCTCATTTGTGCCAAGAACTTGATATTGGTATATCCTATGGCGACTCTGATTCTTTCAAGGACTAATCCTGAAATACATGAAGTCTGTGGGAGCATTCCTGATCAAAGTACAGTCTATAAAGGGGTTGTTTTCAAGGAAATAGAATGCTTGTACACCTGAGCATCATGTTGCTCAGATCCAGTTAGGCAAATGTTGTGTGTCCTACCCTGGTCCTCAGTCTCTTCAGTGAGCTTCTACAACAATCTTCCGTCTATAGCTCTGTCCACAGTCCTAGCTTGCACTGACTTTACATACTCTTTACGCCAGTTTGTGTCCTGCTGCACTGCTGAAAGTGTTGATCACACAGTTTTCT
>NW_026595593.1:0-9893 GCF_907164565.1 Psammomys obesus | reverse complement strand
CCCTCATGCCAACACACTGCTGAACAGCACTAACACTGAGGCGCCACGGGGAGGGTGGCCAAGCAGCATCTCGGCTCTGAGTGCGCCTGTCCACACCCCCAGCTCTCTCTGCTTCTGTGGAAATGCAGGAGGAACTCCCTGGCGCCCTTCCCTATATTGTGCTCCTAAAGACTCACTCCGTCAGAGAGCCCAGAGCCCAGTCTGTTCGTTATTCCACTGTGGAAGGCAAAGATTCATTTTGGGAGAGGACATGCCCTATCCAAAGTGACAATCCTGATATTAGAACCAGCAATGAAGTTAGGGCACCAAATTCTTGCTTAGTACTCTCTCTGTGACTCTACATTGTCTGGAATTTTCAAAATGTAGGGGAAAACTGAGTGAAACAAATGTTAAAGTTTCTTTACCTGACATAATATCAACAAGGTAACAAAAATCAGATGAAGAAATGAGAACACAGTCGGGTTTTAGAAGCAAAAATCCCACATGTCCAGGATCAGAGATGCTGGCACTGAGGGAGATTGGGTTTGTCAGCATCTTAAGGACTATTGGGTGCTGACTGGGCCAGAAAGTGACACCATAAAGCTACACTGTATCCCTAACCCAGGACTTCCTAAAAAAAAAATCCCAACTAAATGAGAGCAGCAGAAATGAGTTTGTTGTGTTCGGATCTTTTCCTTCTAGCTCTATAATTCCTTACTGTAGAGTGGTGTCTTTGAAGAAAATGACTGTGAAGATGAGAAAGCAGCTTAGCTTGAAAGCTGCTCCTGAAGGGACTCAGGTTCAGCCTTGATTGCTACAATCCCTGTGTTCTCCCAAGGTCAGAGCAAAATGAAGGACCTAGCACCATCTCTCAGCCCTGTAGTATGTTAAGACATATTGTTAGGAGACAGGAGAAGAACCCGCAAACCCACCAAGCAGCCAGAAAAAACAGAAGACTAAAAAGCCACATTACATTTACTAAAAGCTACACAGCCCTTGGCAACCCAGTCAGCTCCATGTGAGCAGAAAGAATTCTAGTCTTTCCCAGAAATAATTTTGACTTGTGGCCAGAGCTGGTTTGTAACTCAGGATTCATCCTAGAGTTGCCGTGAACTAGCACCAATCTGCAGCCACTTGGGAGCTGGGATTTCTCCCAGGAGCCCTACACTGTGCGAAGAATTGTCACTGCAATGTATTCATAGCATGCTCGTCTTCGTAACTGACACGTGTCATCAGCGTACTCTCCTCAGCGGAGGAAAAGCAAGCACCAAGGGTGTCTTTCCTCATAGGCTGGTCCTCCTAGCCCCGGCCTCAGTTTATTACATTCACCCAATCCCGCTGTTTGCCCTGCCCTGAGCACTTTCCACTGAGGTTTTTGTTTTTTGCTTTGTTTTGGTTTTGGAGACAGGGTTTCTCTGTGCAGCCTGGAACTCAAAGAGATCTGCCTGCCCCTGCCTTTTGAGTGCCGGGATTAAAGGTGTGCACCATCACAGCCCAGCTTTTGAGTCTCTTTTTTAACAAAGTTTTTGCCTTCCTTCCTGGCCCTTTCTGTCTGTAAATGGCCCCAAACTTGCTTCTTCCAGAGCATCAGCCTGTAGTTGGTCTTTGTTACTTTGTAGGGTCTTCTTTTTCCTATCCCTTATCCCTCTCATTTCACCCCCTAACTCTAGACAGGAGAGAAGAAATAGGAAAATCCCTGAACCTAATTTCTTTCCTTTCACTTCTTCTTTGACCACAGCTACTAAGAAACTACAACCAACCTCCCTAAATGACCAACAACCACCAACCCCGCCTCTCAGGGTTATGTCCGCTCTGAAAATTCCCAGAATTCCTAAGTCACACATCCACAAAAACTACCTTCAGCTGTCAGAGCATGCCTCTGCTAGAACACGAGGCAAATCATAGCAGCTGCAGACAGTCTAAAGCAGCCCTATATTCCTACACCTGGGATTAAAACGGAAACACTTCTTATATTTGTGGGTTTTTTTTTCCAATTTTTATATAATTTTTTATTTTTTACAATGTATTCATCTATTATTCATAGAATTATTCATATTTTAAAGAAACAAAAATTATTGTCACTACATCAGTCTCCTTATCTGTGCTCCTCCCTCCTCTCTCTTCCAAATTCAGGGTCTGCCAAATAAAGCAAACATTAAAGTTTCCTTCTCTCCCTGCCACTGTCAGGACTGTAACAGGAATGGAGTAGAAGGAACTGGATAACAGGATGGAATATGGTTTGTTAGGTTCAGAACCAAAAATCATGCATGTCCAGGAACACAGACGCTGGACACTGATGCACACCTGGACGGTCAGCTCCAAGGGGAGACCCAGGACTCCATCTGCTGAGCAAAGACAGAGAATGAGTCCTTGTAGCAGGTGAAAGCCAAAGGAATCCCATGTGCCATGTATGAAAAGGGCCTGAGTTCCAGCCTGCAAGAAGGCTACAGCAGCCCCACATGGCTGTGACCTGGCAGCTAAAAACACACAACCCAGACATGACAGTTCCTTTCCCCAAGACTCGTAGTTGAGGAAGAGTGTCACATGCTTCTTACAGGTGGTCACTGCTGAAGCCATTTATCACCGACCCATATACTCGCTTTAAATGGATAGCCTCGGTGTATGGTATAGGGGCAGGCGATGCCCTTGGGAGGGAAGTAGGACTCCAAGCTGAGTGAAAGCAGTCATTCTGAAGGCTTGCCATTCAATTTGTCAATTGACAGCAGCTCTCACGAACCGAAGCTCCTTTTGTGGCCTGAGAAGCAGCTGAGCAGTTAAGAGCACAGACTGCTTTTCCAGGCCACCCCTGTTCCTTTCCCACCCACCACAGAGCAGTGCAGGTCCACGCGTAACTGCAGTTCCAAGGATCCGGTGCCTCTTCTCACCTCTTCAGATACCGGGCACCCACACGGAGCAGACCCCTGCGTGTGCGAAAAACACCTCTAAACATGAAGAGAGGAGAGAGGAGGGTGGGGAGCTCTTTGGAAGCTCCACTGGAGAGTGAGGTTCCAGAGTGTAGCTGTGTGGGGTCCTCACATCCTGGCTGGAGATCTCTTACTCCTCCTTGGGCTCTCCCTCAAAGCTGGGCTGGGCCAGGTCATCTGTTATCATTCTAATTTTCTGCTCACCTGTGGGAACTGTTCCACAGATAAGTCTTGATTGTACATATGTGGAAGAGCTGTCATTACAGAGACAGGTTTCTATGTAGACCAGGCTGGCTTTGAACTCACTGAGATCTATCACCTGGTCCTGCCTTTTGGGTGCTGGGATTAAAAGCACATGACAGCACATCCTCCTCTAGGCAATGTTTCTCTAACTCACAGTGATCTCTGTTTCCCCTGCATTCTCGTGGACATCAGGAGAACGCACAGCTGCCTGGGTCAGGGCAGGTGGCACAGTAAGACTGAACATAGTATGGTGTGACAGTCAGCTTTTGGGCGTGAGAAACGCCGGAGAGAGTGGACTTAGAACATGGAAGGGTTATTTTGCCAACCAATGGCTGGCCCAGTTTGAGACCCCAGCCATGAGAGGGAGCCCACCCCTGACACTATTAATGATATTCTGTTATACTTGCAGACAGGAGCCTCGCATAACTTCAGAGAGGCGTCACCCAGAACCTGATGGACACTGATGCAGAGCCCCACAGCCAAACATTAAGTGGAGCTTGGGGAATCTGTGGAAGAGGGGGAGAAAGGATTGGAGGAGCCAGAGGGGTCAAGGACACTACAAGAAGACTTACAGAGCCAACTAACCTGGACCATGGGGGCTCATAGAGACTGAACTGCCAACAAGAGAGCATGCATGAGATGGGCCTAGGCCCCCTACACATATGTGACAGTTGTGCAGCTGAGTCTTTTTTTAAGTTTTGATATATTTTGATTAAGTTATTAATTCACTTTTCATCCAGATTGAAGCTTCCCCTCCTTCTGCTCCTGCCAATCCCTGCCTGTCCCCTCCACGCCCCCCACTTCCTCCCTTTCTCTTCAGAAAATGGGAGGCCTCCCATAGATATCAACCAGTCTTGGCATATCAGTTGCAGTAAGATTAGGTACATCTTCTTCTGTTGAGGCCAGACAAGGCAGCCCAGTTAGGGGAAAGGGATCCAAAGGTAGGCAATGTAGTCAGAGAGAGCTCTGCTCTCTCTTTTGGAGTTCCATGGGAATGTGTATTCTCTCTCTTTTGGAGTCCCACGGGAATGTGCACTCTCTCTCTTTTGGAGTCCCATGGGAATGTGTACACTCTCTCTTTTTGGAGTCCCACAGGAATGATGTACAATGTATTATGATGTACAGTGTGGCTGCTGTGGAGACAGAAGAACTGAGTCCTGGCCACCCTTCCTGAAGGCAGAGGCTGCAAGAAGTGAGACAGTAGGAGGGAAAACAGTCCCTGGTGGATGGGCTTATTAGTGCCTTTAGGAACACTTGTTCTCTGTCTGAGGCCTGAGTACATGTCAGGAGCTGGAGGACCACGACGGGGGGAGGGGGGGAGCTGCTGTGGAGGAACTGGACGTAGAGGCTCTGTTTGCACTCCAGTTCACAAGGTCAGACAGATCTGTGCTCACAGAGTTAAAGAAGAGTTTGATCCAACAGGGACCTCAAAGCTGGATACAGAGCTTTAACAACTTTGCTGAGCCATTTGGAGGGGCAAAATCTTTCTAAAGTAGGAGAGGCTTTCCCAGACCTAAGTGACTTAGACCATCATCTAAAGTGTCTGCAAAGACAGAAACCAAGAGGAGATAAGGAAAAGGTAAAGCATTTTATTTAGAGCCAGAAGTCCTATGGGGGAAAAAACAGAAAGACAAATCCTAACAAATCCTAACTTTCAAGGCTGGAGCCTTGAAAGCCAGAGGATCAGTTCACAGATGACATCCAGGAGGATAGTCGGGTCTGACTAAGGAGGGGACACTTATTTCCTGCGATAGGTTGTGCTGGGGTGGAGACGGTTTGCCCAGCCGTGGTGGCGAGCAGAGGGCAACATCCCTGGCTCGGCTACAGTGCCACACCAGGGCCTCTGAGACCGAGGGATTGACGTGGTGAGCCAGGGCAGAGCGGAAACCTGTTCCCCCTTCCCCATGGGGAGCTTGGAGCAAATTCCACCAGACACACTGAGCTCAGCGAGGCTGGAGAAGTGGGGGTGCCATGGGAGAGCTGGAGGATATGGAGATGCAATGGCTCAGAGAGAGTGGCTGAGGAATGCAGAGAGCTAATTATGTTAGGGCCTCCTTCTCATAATTTTGTACCCAACCTCGATCTGGGGAAGAAGCAATTGACAGAAATGATGGAATCTTTCCACACTCTCTTAGACCTTGCTTCTGAGTTGTAAACTTCTGGGATCACCTGACACTTGCTCAGAACTTAAGACAAGGGAATCTTAAGAGTGCTTCACCAAGGTTATCTTCATAGCCACACTATTGGTTATGAGATCGTGGGTCTTGCCTGGTCCTGCTTGTCCTCTGGAGAAGGTTTTCCTAGATAAGTGACATGCTGCTAAACCCTGAGTGTTATGCAGATTTGGAAAGCCATGAAGAGACATACAGGCGCACCTAAAGGAATGAGGCTGGGAGATAGTCCATGCCAGGTACAGGGCCCAGACACAACTGTACAATTCATGGAGGTATTATGGTCTGGCAAGATATGTATGATATCTGATCATGTTATTGAAAAAATCCTGGAACAGCCTGTGCAATAGTGGGTCGGCTACCACTGGTAAGATCAACAGCCTTCCAACTGGATTCAAGGCAGACTCCACAGGAGGAAGTTCCATATCCACTACTGTAAGCTAGGACAAAACCCCTGTCGCTAGGGAGCTCACAGGTCTTCATTGGGATGCAACTTCTATTGTTTCACTAGATGCGAAATTAGAAATTAGAAGGCCAATTGCCTTCTAAACATGTGTACTTGGGCCCATAGATTGGCCCCACTGTCAGACTCAGTTCTTCAACACTGCAAAGCTATTGAGATCAAGTGACTGTGGCTGAGACACAGTGATTTAATTCCTAGTCACGGCACTTCCCCTCTTCCTGCTCCTTCCTCCTCCTCCTCCTTCTTTTCCTTGTTGTTCTCCTCATTCTATGTCTCCCTCCTTCTGTCTTCTGTTTCTCTCTGGATCCCTTCCTTGAGCAATGACCTAACATGGCAGAAGAATTCAACAGTCTAAATGAACAGGAAGAACAAATAAAAAAAATATTTAGGTCTTCAGATTAATCAATGTGAGAAACACAAAGATGCAAAGAGGAATGTTAACAGGGGCCACTGGGCCCTTCACCAAAATTGTTCATAGGTGGTTATTAGGAGGTATATAGATTGAGTGGCAAAAGACAGAGCTTAGAGATAAGACATGCTGTTGGACTTGGCTCCCATCATAAAGACGCCGTCATTCCCTGAAGAGGGCAAGGGTAACATGCAGTCTGGCTAACCACAACCCTAGGTAACGGGTGGGGACTAGCTCCAGTGGCTAGCAGATGCCTGGGACTCATTTGGCTGCTTTCAAAGTTTCCTTGCCCCCCTCCCCCTCACACTGGGCAGAGACACCTTGTTGGGGTGGAGTTCTTCTACCAGTCAAGAGCAGAGAAGATGGCCAGCCTTTGTTCACCCTAGCTCGACGCCTGGCAGCCTTGGTGGCCACAGCTGTCTCACGCCGAGGGCTCAAAAGTCAAATCCAGGCAGCACAGTATGGGAGGAAGAGGAGACCTGTGGTCTACCGTGCCACAGGGTGTGGGTGGGAAAGACACAGACCTGCCCTCACCCCACAGCCAGGCAGGCCAGAGACACACAGAGCCTAGCCTGCCACCCTGAAGCACAGTGGAGGAGGAGGAAGACAGAGACCTGTCAACCGCCATGCTACCCTAGACCTTCCCTCCAGGACATGCTTCCATGCCATGCAGCCGGGGAGGAGGAGGTCACCCACGAGCCTGTCAGCTACACGGCCAGCCTGCAGTAGGAGCCACCACAATGTGTGAGCAGGCGGTGGTCAGATGGGAGGGAGAGAGGACTGGAGCAGCTTGAACTTTATGGAGAGAGATGGAACTGGAGACTAAAGGGTGGGGAGGAGTAGCCTGTTGGGACCAGCCCTTCCCCCTGGGGCCATGGTGAGGTCCCAGCCCAAACTGATGCTGAGGGCCATGTCTGGGTCCGTGGCTACACAGTGGCAGGGGTCAGTGTCCATGTCTGTGGCTCATATTGCCATTCAAGGACATGGGGACATCTTTGATTGGGGCAGCCACGGGGACCACATAGATGTCCAAGGGCTGTGCAGCACCCCCTCCCCTCACTGGCTGCAGCACTCTGGAGATCTGGCCCACCTCTCCCCTGCCACAGCACTCTGGGTAGTGAGCAGCACAGCAGAGCTGGCCCTGGTGGAGGGGGCACAGGTGAGCTTGCTCCAGCTGGCCCCACCACTCTTTGTCATGAGATGGGGTGATGCTCTCTTCCCCTTCCCCCTGCCACCTTTGGCAGTCCAGAGAGGTGGCATCAAGGGCATGAGAACAGAAGAGCTAACTCTGTCCCCCACTGGCGTAGCTCTCAGGAGAGAGGGCCCTGGTTCTCACCTGGGAAGCACAGTGGAGCTGGCCCTGAAGGCAAAGGCATACGTGAGCCATCCCCGAAGGTGTAGGGCTGGAGAGCTGTCCCAGTCCCTTGCAGGCTGCAGCATTTGGAGAGGGGCCCCCACACCTTGACTGGCGGCGCAATGGAGTGGCCCTGGAGACATGGTTTGAGTGAGCTGCCCTGAGAGCAGGGCAGCTCACTTTGCCCCCTGCCGATGGTGGCACTGAGTGGCCTCATTGGAGCAGTGCTGGAGAGCTGGCCCTGGTGGTGCAGATCAGGGAGAGCCGGTGGGCTCACCAGTTACCACCCGGGCCCAAATCTAAGGCTCTGAGTTGGCCCACTCCAAAACCTATATCCTCTGCAAGTGGTTGGGGTGTGTGAACAGGCCAATCCTGCTGCTCCAAAGCTGCAGGATCTTCATGACACAGGGCAGTAACGGGATAGCCTGGGAGTCCCATAAGGATCCAATATTGGTGGGTCACTGTTGGGATCAAACAAATGAGACTTATCTAAGTACTACCATTTTGTTTTCAGAATCCATTTTGATCGAGTTTGATTAAGGTCAAGTTCCCAGGCTCTAGGGGAGCTTTCTCGATGGCTAGCCAATTTTCTCATTTTGTTCTCCAAAACACGATTGTTCTTAACCACAAAAGAACAAATGATTCTGATTGATGAAAAATTGTGACTAACTTGGCACAGATATTTGTGGGTTTTGATCTTAAAAGCTCTGTAACATTCTGGCTCGGGGGCAATTCAGCCCGAGTCTGTTCTGTGGCCCTGACTGATCAGTAATGGCATGAGTACAATAAATTCTTCTCATCTGCTTAAATACATAAGATGAACGTTTGAAGATGAAGTTGGCTCCTGAGTCTGAGCTGTTGTCCCTGACTGGTCCGTTTTTGCTGCCTGATTCAAAGATCTGGCTTTGCTGGACTCTTGTGACTGTGTGGGTCATTTTAGACTTTCTGACCCCAACATCACAGAAGCCAGAGACCTCAAACCAGACCAAAATGTGCGGACAGAGGGATATACTGTGGGACACACTGTGATGTTTTCCAGCTTCCACAATGTTATTTTGTGATTCCTTTTTATGGGGGGGGGGAGTTGCAAGAGCAAAAGAGCAGATATGAAGGGATAAGGAGATGAGTGGGACTGGGGTGCATGATGGGAAACAAGTTTTTTTTCGGCTTTTGTGTGTGCCCAGGTCTGTTGGTGCTCAGTGCGGCCAGGCTGCTGGGAGCGAGCAGGGCTTTCCTTACCAGTAGAATGTGTAGTGAGCGCAGCAGCCTCTTGTCTTCTGCCCATCATGGCATCCCCTGATATTCAGGTGAAAGAAGTGGAGAAGCGTGCTTCAGGCCAGGCTTTTCAACTGATTTTCTCCTTTCTCCCCCAAAGGAGGAGGATCTTTCCCTGGAGGAAATTCAGAAGAAATTAGAAGCTGCAGAAGAGAGACGCAAGTCTCAAGTCTTGAAGCAGCTTGCTGAAAAGCAGGAACATGAAAAAGAAGTGCTCCAAAAAGCTATCGAGGAGAACGACAGCTTCAGCAAAATGGCAGAGGAGAAACTGTCCACAAAACGGAGGCCAACAAAGAGAACTGGGAGGTTCGAATGGCTGCCACGCTGGAGCGTTTGTGAGAGAAGGACAAACATGTTGAAAAGATCCTGCAGATGAGACCGAGGCTGACTAATTGGTTCCAAGAGCTGATTTTCCCCAGGACCCCTTCCTAAATATCCAAAGACTGTGCTGGCCAGTGTCATTTACTGTTTCCCTCCTGACAGATACTCTAGAAGCTGATGCAGGACGGTACAGGTAGCTCCAGACCGTGAGGTGTTTCAGGGGCTCAAGGGGAGAAACCGAGAAGTGTTTTACTCTTTTTTAAAAGTGTTGGTCTTTTTAACTTAGCTATTTTTCCTCGTTGCATCTTTTCCTGGTGTGCTGGGTTAATGGCTAGTGGAAGACATCTGTGAAGAGTGTGTAGTGGCTTCTTCCAGCCTGTTAAATGCTGAATGTCTACTTTGCCATCCCAATCCTGTCACAATCTCACCAGATGCTACTGTACTTGGTTAACAAACTGCACAGTGCTGTTGGTGGCAATAAAAAAAAGTTTAAAGTTTCTTTGCAAAAGACAATTGAAAGTTAATTCAAAATTCTTTCAGAAATCCAAGTCAAACCAATCACTCTCCATTTATACTTCTTAGAGTGGTTTTCTGATACTATCTTAGTAGCCAAAAGTCAGACACATCAGTATGATCCACTTTCATATAACTTTAGGAAAAGACTTCTCGGTGACATTGCAACTATAATGAACCAGCTACATTTATTGTGTGTTCCAGTGTGTGAATGTGTTGGCTTGACTACCCTAGAAACTCC
>NW_026595592.1:0-6734 GCF_907164565.1 Psammomys obesus | reverse complement strand
CTCACCGTCCACTGGCCCAGGGTGAATGAGAGCCCCCTTTGGCAAACTCTTCTGAAGTTTTCTGTAGCATGTTTTTGATATCTTCCCAGAGGGCAGCACTCTGTGCCTCATCAGCTTCTTTTTTCTTCTACAGAAAGAGAAAAAGGGTTAGGCTAACACTTCAAAACTAGAAGAAAAGTCTAGTCAGCACAGAGATGACCAAAGAGTAGTTCTGCTCATGCCTGACATCTCAGCGTGGAGTCTGTGCTCACCTCCATAACGCTGCTGCCGTTATGTTCCTCAGCCGCCACCCCTTCCTCAGCTGCCATGTGGCTGTCTTCAGTGTCTTCTCAGGACCCCACTGTCCTTTGGGGAGTGGAACTGGAGGGGCCTTGTATGGTGGATGCTCATGTATGTGTGTGTGAGTATGGAACCTATCCATTAATCACAGCACAGTCCTGGGGCACAGACTGAGGACACAGCTGACACTCCTCCTGTCTCTGTGTTCTTTACACACTGATCTGCCAGGTACTGTTCATACTTCATGGTGTACCTCTGCAGGAACTGGCACTTAAGGTTCATTCAGCACTGTTAAAAATGAGATTTACAGGGCTGGGTTGATGGCTCAGAGGTTAAGAGCACTGGCTGTTCTACCAAAGGTCCTGAGTTCAATTCCCACATGGTGGCTCACAACCATCTATGGTGAGATCTGATGCCCTCTTCTGGTGAGCAGGAGTACATGTAAGCAAAACACTGTATACATAATACATTTTTTTAAAAAAGATTTTAAATGAGATTGACAATTTGCAGTACAAAACCAAAAAGTATCAGGCTCCCTATCCTCCATTGCTGGGAACCCTCACTAGGGTCAACCTCGTGGGTTCCAGGAAGTTTTCGCTGCACCACATTTCCGTATTTGCCACCTAACTGCCCACCTATTTCAGTCATCTCTTCCCATTCTCTCTCCTTCTATCCCTCTCCCCACCTTCATCTTTCCTGTCCCCATCCCCACCTCCCACCTGTCCACTCACAGACGCGCCGCTTAGGCCTTCTCCTTTCCACCTGACGTTGCTGCGTCAGGGCTGTAGCATGACTATCCTTCACTTCGCAGCTAATAACTTGTAAGTTACACATCATGTTTGTCTTTCTGGGTCTGGGTGGCCTTGATAAGGGTGATTTTTTTTTCTAGTTCCATTCATTTGTCTGGAAACTTTTTTTTTTCAAAAGCTGAGTAATACTCTATTATGTAAATAATGCACCACATTTTCTGTATCCATTCTTCTGCTGAGGGACATCTAGGCTGTTTCCAGTTTCTGGCTGTTATGAATGAAACGACTGTGAACATAGTTGAGCAAATGTCCTTGTGGTACGCTCGAGCATCTTTCAGATATATGCCCAGGAGTGGCGTAGCTGGGTCTTGAGGCAGATCGATTTCCAATTTTCTGAAGAACCTCCCTATTGATTTCCACAGTGGCTGTGTAAGTTTGCAGTCCCATCAGCGAGGAAGGAGCATTTCCCTTAGTCCACATCCACGCCAGCATGCACTATTATTTGTGGGTTTGAGCTCAGCCCTTCTGATGGATGTAAGAACTACTCAAAGCGGCTTTGATTTGCATTTCTCTGATGGACCAGGGTGTTATCCACTTCTTTAAGTGTTTCTCAGCTACTTCAGATTCCTCTAATGAGAATTCTCAGTATAGGTCTGTACCTCATTTTTAAATTGGATTGTTTAGATTGTTGATGTCTACTTTCTTGAGTTTTTTATATATTTTGGATATAAGCTCTCTATCAGATGTAGAGTTGGTCTAAAAAAATCTTTCCCATTCTGTAGGCAGCTGTCTTGTCCTACTGACAGTGTCCTTTGCCTTACAGAAACTTTTCAGTTTCATGGGGTCCCATTTATTAATTGTTGATCGTTGTGCCTATGCTATCAGTGTTCTGTTTTGGAAATTGTCTCCAGCACCAATGCATTCAAGGCTATTCCTATTCCCTACTTTCTCTTCTATCAGGTTCAGTGTAACTGGTTTTATGTTGAGATCTTTCATCCACTTTAACTTGAGTTTTGTGCAGGGTGATAAATATGAATCTATTTGCATTTTTCTACATGCAGACATCCAGTAAGACCACCGCCTTTGTTGAAGCTGTTTCTTTTTCCACTGCGTATTTTGGCATTTTTATAAAAAATCAGGTGTCCATGGATGTGTGGACTTATATATGGTTCTTCAATTCAATTCCAATGATCAATATGTCTGTTTTTATGCCAACATCATGTGGTTTTTATTACTATACCTGTGTAGTACAGCTTGAAATCAGTGATGGTGATACCTCTGGAAGTTCTTTTATTAGTCAGGGTTCTTTAATTATCCTGAGTTTGTTTGGTTTTGTTTTGTTTTTGTCTGCTTTATTTTTCCATGTGAAATTGAGCATTGTCTTGTCAAGGTCTGTAAGGAACTGTGTTGGCATTTTGATGGGAATTGCATTGACTGTGTAGACTGCTTTTGGCAGATGGCCATTTTCACTATGCTAATGCTACCAGCCCCTGAGCTCGGGAGGTCTTCCCATCTTCTGAGATCTTCTTCAATTTCTTTCTTCAGAGAAGTGAGGCTTTTCCTTGTTTGTTTAGTGTCACCACGAGACATTTTGTACTGTTTGTGCCTGTCGTGGAGGGCGTTGTCTCGCTGCTTTCTTTCTCAGTACATTTGTCATTTGTACATAGGAGAGCTTCTGAGTTTTCAGTTAATCCTGTGTCCAGGCACATTGCTGAGGGCATTTATCAGCTGCAGGAGTTCCCTAGTGGAATTTTGGGGGGGTCACTTATATATACTATTGTATTGTCTGCAAATGACAATACTTTGACTTCTTCCTTTCCAATTTGTATTTTCTTAATCTCCTTTAGTTATAGTATTGCTCTAGCTAGAACTTCAAGTACTATATTGAATAGACACAGAGGGAGTGGGCAGCCTCCTCTTGTTCCTGACTTTCCCTCCATTTAACTTAATGTTGGCTATAGGCTTGCTGTCAACTGCCTTAATTATGTCTGGGTATGTTCTGTAATGAGGCTAGGCTCCCAGTGGTAGGACTGGTACCCCAACCCAGCCACAAAATCTGTGACCCACAGCCTGCTCTTCTTGCAAGTTGTGCAAGGGCAACGGTAGCTTAAGGCTTGTGGGCATGGCCAGCCAGTGACTGCCCTAGCCTGAGCTCCACACACTAGGGGGAGCCCATGCCCAACACTGTCTGGACGGCAAGGATCCAGAAGCCTAATGGAGCAGAGACCTACAGAACGAAACATGGCTGACAAAAAAGTCAATGAAATCATTCTTAACGATATCCGGCTATACTCGTAGGATTGGTGGCTAGCCCGGTTGTCACCCGAGAGGCTTTCTCCAGCAGCTGATGGGAGCAGACACAGAGAAGCACAGCCAAACGTTACACAGAGGTTGGGGAACCCCACAACAAAGGGGATGAAGGCTTGTAGGAGCCGGGGGGGGTCAAGGACACCAAAAGAACGCCACCCTCAGAATCAACTAAGCAGGTCTCATAGGGGGCTCTCAGAGACTGAAGCAGCAACCACAGAGCCTGCACGGGCCTGCACCAGACCCTCTGCATACAAGCAGTAGTTCGTAGTTTGGAGTTTTTGTTGGAGTGGAGTGGGGGCCTGTCTCTGACTCTTTTGCCTGCTCGTGGGGCCTTATCTTCCTCCTGGGCTGACTCACTCAGCCTCGATATGAGGATACATGCTTAGTCTTATTACATCTTGTTATTCCAAGTTCGGTTGACATCACTGGGAGGTCTGCTCTTTTCCGAAGAGAAATGAAAGAACAGTGGAACTGGGGAAGGCAGAAGGTTTGAGAGGGCATTGGAAAGAGGGGAGGGTGGGAAGGCTGAGTTTGGGGTGTATTGTATGTGAGAGGAATAAATAAATTATTTTTAAAAAGCTGAAATGGAGAATTAGAGCAGTTCTAACGTCAGAAGAGAGAAAGAAAAGTCAGGAGAGGCAGCAGTGTCTCGTAGAGGATATCAGTCCCGTTCCCTCTCTGTATTGCTCTACAGAGGCAGCATCAGCTCCCCTCTGTAAGGATCTGCGTCTCTTCTTTGAGCAGCTCTGTGATGCTCTGGAGATACTAGGTGAGCCACATAGACGAGGAAACTCCACCATAAGGATGCTGGTTCAGCGAACGCGCACCTTGAGATGTTCATCTCTCAGTAGCAGCAATGTTTCCATGTTTACCACCTTTTTTTCTGTTTTGTGGAGTGTAAGAGAATAGGGCAGAATAACTAAAATGGACAGATAATTTCCAAATGTCTAAATGAGGCCCTGAGGAAATCTGGCCTCTGCATGCAGGCTTTCATAGATGCCTGGAGCAAGAAGAGGCATGCCTTGAAATCCCTGGTCCCCTTCCATCTCAGCGTCTGGAAAGAGAAAGGTCCCCACGCTTCTGTCAACGGGCACATTCAGCAAACACCAGCTATCCAGACGCAGAGCTAGGCTGCCATGGTGTGTGCTCGGCATCCCAGCACAGAGGCCCATCAGGAGGCCGAGGACAGGCCATCTTCCTTAACTTCAAAGAGAAAATGAAGACAGTGCTCTTATTCCTTGCATCCCAAGAGCCTGTGGACCATTGCTCACACAGCACCTTGGTGTACTGCCTTCCGGCCGGGCGCAGCCTCCCTCAGGGAGCATCAGTAATGACGGGAGACGCTGGGGTGCCCAGAGCCAGGAGAAGCTGTGTGGGGGCGCCTGTGGGATGCCACACCCAGGAGTGCTGCTAACCTGCTCCAAACCTGACGTCAGTCCAGGAACCCAGGAGGATTCACAGCCGGGTCAGAAGCTCTGCCTATGAGGTGTGTGACCAGAAACTCAGCGTGACAAGCTGATGTCTGGGAGGACACGAGTCCCTAGTGAGAGTGGTTTGTCTTTGGATGCGAGAGAGAATGAGAGGAGATTTCAAGAGCAGCCTTTACCTTACAGAATTCCAACAGTGGAAGCAAAAAGAACCCCTGTTCTAGGAGTTGCCTGGGAAATGCAACTGTGGAACCCAAGCTGGTCTCTAAGCCCGAGCTTTCTCCTCTGTGGTCCAGGAAGGTGGTGTGCCTACTGGGCACACACAGCCTTCTGGAGATCAGTGAGGTCATGCCCGGGAAACCCTCCCAGCTCCTAAGCTCCTTGGTGTCACCTGCATGTCCTTACTTTCTGCTTTACCAAACTCAGGGCTACGCATGACTGGTAAGGCTTTCCCCACTGTCCCTTCATCAGTCACACAGCACTCTTGTCACTGGGGCTTTGGGAGTCATTTCCTGGTGACAGCTCTGCCCACCTACACATGATGAACAGCTTGGAGATGAACACAAAGGCCTTACTGGGCTGAGCCACATGGACCCCAGGTGGTCCACAGGGAAGACTAACCTCTTCCCTATACCACCCAAGAGGCTACAGGATGAAGAGAAGAGGAATCTGGGCTCAGCCACACACCAGCAACAAGCCTGTGACTGGCTGCCTGTGTGGAGCCTGGGCAGTCAAAACACCAATGCACACAGCCTGCTTACCTGCCAGCTCCTGACCAACAGCTGGACCAGGTGGACACAGACAGAACTAAGACTTCTACTCATGAAATCCCTTATCTGTGACACCACCAACTTTGGCCTTTGTGTCTTTGAATAGCAAGGACAAGCATGTGTGTGAGCTGCTAGAAACCTGCTTAAAATAATGACATTTCCAATTTCTGCACTGTCAGCAAAGATGAGACGCATGAACAGGAGACAGGATAAGTGAGCTGGTCAGTCATGGGAAAGGAGAGGAAACAAGGTTCTCGTGTTAGAAACTTGTAGTGCAGCCTGTAGGCCTCCGCTAGATGTCTGTCTGTGTTTGTGCTGGACTGCAGCTATTTCCATGATCGTTTTCCCCAGGCTGATGTAAGAGGCCCAGCAAAACTTGGCCAAGAACAAGAGAAATAACGAAATGCTCTTTCAGGGGCGACTGACAATCTTGATGACTAAGAATAGAGATTTTCTAAGAAGAGAGAGAGAGGCAAATTTAGTGAAAAGCGCAGCCTGGGATACTCTCACTATGGTAGTGAAGTGGTAGAGCAGGGACTAGGGACATCTGTGCCCCTTGAGAACAATGCTCTTGGGAGCATTTAATTAAGGAGCAGATCTTACAAGTAGCCAATTTATTGAGATTAGGACTTCCAGCAGCTGTGAGTGGTTGTGGGCACGCCAGAGGAGAGTTGTGGGTACACCAGAGGGTTGTGAATATGCATAAAGCCAGCAGTCACCACACAGGCTTCTCCGGACACCACCCCGGCAGTGAGGGACACCTCAGCTTGGCAGGAATACAACTCAGGTCTTCCACTATGTGCTCCTTTCTAGAAGCAGAACGAAATGTGATGGAGGGGTGACCGGTGACTTAGTGTCTCCCAGGCTCTAGTCTCCAGGCACACTTAAGGAACAATGAGGAAGGAGAACTCAGGTCCTGCTGTCTAAGGATGTCTGGGACTAGGTCTGAGAAGCAGCAGAAGGAAATAAACCTTTGAGAGCTGGGAGCTCCTTGGGCCACACAGCACTGCACAAGCCTGCTGCCTCCCTTTCCGGGGAGTCAGGGTGTTTGCGAGCAGAAATGCAATGCACCCTCAAGACAAGCTGCTCACAGTATTGACCTGATCTCTGTGGCCCCATAAAAAAAAAGGGAGGCATGAGCACTTGGGTGAATAAATGTGAGCTTAAATGTGTGGTTTAAGCGCAGAAAAGGGCGCCAG
>NW_026595591.1:0-5276 GCF_907164565.1 Psammomys obesus | reverse complement strand
TTAATAATTTCCCTCTGGGACTTTAAGGAAGAATGTGTAGCTAAGAGAGCCAGGGATGCTAACAGAAACTTCTGTCATTGCCCAATTTACTCTTCAGTTTTGTTAAAGTGAAAAATCCTAGCCAGTGTCTACAATACCTGAATATCGCCATCATAAATAACAATCTGGTCCAACATGAGTCTGTTATTGTATGCCCAAGATCTTGTTGACTTTACAGAATCCTCTCTCTTCCTATTGCCTCTCATGCACGTTTATATAAGGTCCCAGTAGCTTTTGTGACATGTTATCTTTCATAGATGTGAACTCAGAGCCTGGGTTTCAGCTGCTATGTCATTGACAGTGCCCCTTCTAATGCATGGCCACTAACCCTGAGGCCTCATCCCTCATGTGCCATCTGTCCCCAACTCCCTCATCATCCCTGTGTTCTGCTGTTAGTCACAAGCAATGTTCATTTTTAAAAATTATTTATTTCAATTTATTCACTTGTATCTCTGCTGTAGCCCCCTTCCTCATCTCCTCCTAGTTCTATCCACCTTCCCTCTTCTCCCCCTGTGCCCTTTCCCTAGTCTCCTGATAGGGCAGGTCCTCCTCCCCTTCTATCTGACCCTAGCCTATGAGGTCTCATCAGGGCTGGCTGCATCATCTTCCTCTGTGTTCTGGGAAGGCTGCACCCTCAGCCGGAGGTGATCAGAGTCAGCCAGTGAGTTCATGTCAGAGCCAGGCCCTGAGCCCCTTACTAGGGAACCCACTTGGAAACTGAGCAGCCTATGGGCTTCCTCTGAGCAGGATGTCTAGGTTCTCTCCATGCATGGTCCTTGGTTGGAGTATTGGTCTCTGCAGGACCCCCTGTGCCCAGGTTTTTTGACTCTGTTGGTCTTCTTGTGGAGTTCCTTTCCCCTCTGGGTCTTTCTATCTCCCTATCCTTCTGTAAGGTCTCCTGCACTCTGCCCAAAGTTTGGCTATGAGTCTCAGTATTTCCTTCAATATGCTGGTGAGTAGAGTCTTTCAGAGGTCCTCTGTGGAAGGCTCCTGTCCTGTTCCTTGTCTTCTCCTTTTTTGTCTATTCTGTTTGCCCCTCTGAGTGAGGTTTCAGCTTCTTCCCTAGGCTCCTCCTTGTTGTTTAGCTTCTTTATTCCACCTCATCCTCATCAGAATGGCTGAGTCAAAAAACTCAAGGGATGATACATTCTGGAGAGGTTGTAGAGAAGGGGAAACTCTCCTCTACTGCTGGTGGGAATGTATCCTTGTATAACCACTTCAGAAATCAATCTGGCACTTTCTAGGATCATTAGGAATCATCCTACCTCAATATCCAGCTATACCACTCCTAGGCATATACCCAAAAGATGCCACTCAATTCAATGAGGACATTAGCTCAACTATTTTCGTAGCAGTTTTATTTGTTATAGCCAGAATCTGGAAACAACCTAGATGTCCCTCAACCTAGACCTTAGAGGAATGGATACAGAAAGTGTGGCATATTTCAACAATGGAATATTATTCAGCAATTAAAAACAAGGAGATCATGAAGCCTGCAGGCAAATATTGGGAAATAGAAAAGATCATCCCGAGTGAAATAACCCAGAAGCAGAAAGACACATATGGTATATACTCACTTATAAGTCGATATTAGTCATATAATACAGGATAAACAAGCCGTGTTCTTTAGAGACGACTTAGGTTTAAATGTTCGTTTCATTTTAAACAGAGAACTGAATATTACAGAACAATCTAAATGTACAGATGGCTTGAATAAAAATGTTGATATTACCAACAGCTGAGCAAAAGTCACATCATAAAAAGTCACACTTTGCTTTAAAAGAAACAAAAACAAGCACGAGGAAACAATCAAATCCTATACAATAAAGAGTGATAATCCCATGTTACAATGTGTACAAGCAATAGAAGTGGAATAAAAACAGAACTGAAAATAACAGAAGCTTATGCACAATACGATCTGTCCACGTATACACAGATGTGACACTGTTGTTCCTTGTGAAGCACAGTGGGAACTGTGCTGCTGCTCTCTGCACATCTCTCTCCTTCTGAAGAGGATTAGCTGGGAGGTCTTTCTCCCCTCATGTTCAAAGTGTTGAAAGAATCTTCAGTGTTTAGTGAAGCTCACCAGTGTCACAGAGTGTTATGTTTAGTGGTGGTTCCTGGAACCAAAGAATGGCTCCTTCCAATTCCTATTCCCTTCAAATATTCCCTTCTATGACTATTGCCCTCAGGCTTTGGCCCACACCAAATCAGAATTCAGCTTCTATTTGTGAATTTGTTTCTCTAGAAACAAATGTTAAAAGGAAGTACCGATAATACTATTTTTAGTAAAAAGAGGATTTCTATAGAGTAATACATATTTCTAAACTAAGATTACTAAATGTTTCCACATTTCAAGCAATAAATAAAAAGCTGAAAATCCTAAACTTGTCACAGAAGTTCTGAGTATGTATGTAACTTATGTAAACGATGAGCCATAAAGATCTTTAAGTGAAATTAATCAAAAATTTAAGGTCAAATTTCAATCAAATATTTATTTAAATAATAAAAACTCTCAAAAGTTATTGATCTGTCTTTAGAAATATCTACATGGGCTGGATTAGTGAACAAAAATGTGGTGTTTCCCCTACCAAACATTATGTAATGTCATACAAAATTTAAAAGTAGCAGACAGGCACAACTGACCCTCTGGATGTTGATTAACCATTCTTGGGAGCCTATACCACTTTGGACAGAGGGATTAAAGTGACATTAAGTTTTACCCTGGTTCTTCAAGATAATCTAGGCCCCAAGGGGTAATGAGACATTTTTCAAAAGGTCTGTCAGTTCTAGTGGGCACCTGTCCTCTAGATCAAAGAGGCCACCAAGGCTTTGCTAGGAAGATGCTCAGCAGTGTAAATTCCACACAGAAGAGAGTCCAAATATAGAGACATGCTCCCGATGCTTCCAAAGGAGGCTGTGGTGAAAAAGGCCCTTGTTGGGAGCTGCTAGTCTGCCAGGCTGCTCTGTTATTTAGATCTGAGCAGAAAGACATACTTTCACCCTGGCCTTCATTGGAGTCAGTGATAAGCTACCAAGTCTATCTCCTTTTGTTTGAGACAGCAGGTGGGATGCCATGTCAAAGTCACACCTTTTGCTTGACATCCTTGTGAAATCATTCATTGTACTAAGGTGCTTTTGCTCTGACTTAAAAAGGAGTCTGGAATAAAGCAAGGTGTCTAGCCCCTGCTAGGGCCTCTCAGAACGGTCCCGTGTATTGTGTGTTGGTTTATTAATTTCAATCCTCACTCCCAACTCAAGAACTGTTCAACTCTGCTGTTGGGCTCTGGCAGTTTGGCGCCCAATGTGGGGCCTGAGATACAATGAAGCAATGAAGCAGTGAAGCAATGAAGGACACCACGGGTGTTGGCAAACTCAAATCATAAATCAAAAAGGGCATGGTGAGTAAAACCCGACAGTAAAAATGGGACAAGGCAGTAGCCTCATGTTTTTTGTGTGGAATTTAATTAGAAATAGTCTGTATATGCAGCATGAAACTGAGAAAGTAATACTTTCAGGGTTAGAGAGAAAGAGGAAAGAAAAATGAGAGGCTTCAAGACAAAATGAGATTAAACCATTGGCTCCTCCAGAAGAGTTATATGTTCCTCCTAATTATAATAATTTCTTGTCAGAAGAAGACTTTGAGGATGACCTAGATCCTGATGTGGTTGCAGAGTTGGAGGAAGAACAAGTTAGGCAAAAAATGGAGAAGATATAACTGAGTTTTATGGTTTTCCAATTATGGAGCAGCCTGCTGGACAGGGTGATAGGGTGAGAGTTTATTCACATATACCTTTTCAACAATTAAAAGAATTAAAAATTGCACACTCTTAATATTGTCCTACAGTACCTTTTACTCAATCTCTGTTAGACTCCTTGTCTACTGAGGCTCTCTGCCCAGGGGACTGGAAGCAATTAGCAAGAGATTGTTTAGCAGGAAAAGATAATTTGTTATGGAAGTTGGAATTTGGTGAGCAGTGTCATGCTACAGCTAAAATTACTCCAGAAAAAAGAAAGCTAATGGTTAATTCTGCTACAAAGCTTCTATGCTCATAAAAATTTGATTCAACAAGTAGCAAGGGGTTTTGTTTGTCTGTTTTGAATGATAAGTTTACCATGGTCAGTATGTCTTGGTTATAGATTATTGGTCACTGGGTATGTTTAAATTCTGTAACATAAAGTTAACTTACTTAAAACCTACAGTTGGAACCATTCTAAACAACAAATGGATGTTACTCATATCCCAGAATTTGGAATACTAAAATATGTTCACATAACAATTGATACATTTTCAAGATTTATCCTGGCAACTCCCTTAGCAGGAGAAGCCACCAAACACATTATAAGTCATTGCCTAAAGTGTTTTGCTACAGTTGGTATTCCTTCCATTATAAAGACTGATAGTGGTACTACATATATTAGTCAAGCTTTTCAGCATTTTTGTGCACAAATGAATATAAATCATAAAATATGTATTCCTTATAATCCTCAGAGCCATGGAATTGTTGAGCATGCCCACTGATCACTTCAGAACCAATTGCAAAAAATAAAAAAGGAGGAGTTATATCCCCAAACACCACAGAATTATCATGCTCTCTTTATTTTAAATTTTTAAAATGTGAATATAACTGTTCTGCGACTGAATGGTTGTGGCACCCTAATGCCAAAGACAATTATGCGCAAGTAAAATGGAAGGATCCAATTACTGGAATATGGCAGGGCCCTGACCCCATATTAATATGGGGAAGAGGGCATGTTTGTGTTTATCCGCAGGATACAGGAGGAGCCAGGTGGATCCCAGAAAGGCTGGTGTAATTTGCAGTTGTTCCCTGGAAGGAGGATGTTCCTGTTGCTGACCATGGTAAATTCTGTCCTGATGGTGAATGGACAGCTGCATTGTGCTTGTGCTCCTGACTCACCCTTGTTTCATTCTGCTCCTGGGAGAAGATGTTATGCAGAGAAACCCCTTATACAATGTGACTGGAATTGATTGATCTTGTAATAAGGACAGTTTTCAACAAAATCAGAAAGAATGAAAAAGAGGACTGACTATGGAACTTTGGTCTGATTCTGGTTTTCAGCAGACCTATATTTGGAAGCTTGCCACAGAAACTCTTGGGAGGCCTTGTAACTGCCTATGTAAATTCTCCTTAGGCTTTGTTGTTTGGAAATGTTAACATTTTTATACAAGATCCAAAATTTAATGTTTCTTGCCATCAATGTAAACTAACAAGCTG
>NW_026595590.1:0-5263 GCF_907164565.1 Psammomys obesus | reverse complement strand
TTAATAATTTCCCTCTGGGACTTTAAGGAAGAATGTGTAGCTAAGAGAGCCAGGGATGCTAACAGAAACTTCTGTCATAGCCCAATTTACTCTTCAGTTTTGTGAAAGTGAAAAATCCTAGCCAGTGTCTACAATACCTGAATATCGCCATCATAAATAACAATCTGGTCCAACATGAGTCTGTTATTGTATGCCCAAGATCTTGTTGACTTTTCAGAATCCTCTCTCTTCCTATTGCCTCTCATGCACGTTTATATAAGGTCCCAGTAGCTTTTGTGACATGTTATCTTTCATAGATGTGAACTCAGAGCCTGGGTTTCAGCTGCTATGTCATTGACAGTGCCCCTTCTAATGCATGGCCACTAACCCTGAGGCCTCATCCCTCATGTGCCATCTGTCCCCAACTCCCTCATCATCCCTGTGTTCTGCTGTTAGTCACAAGCAATGTTCATTTTTAAAAATTATTTATTTCAATTTATTCACTTGTATCCCTGCTGTAGCCCCCTTCCTCATCTCCTCCTAGTCCTATCTACCTTCCCTCTTCTCCCCCTGTGCCCTTTCCCTAGTCTCCTGATAGGACCTTCTATCTGACCCTAGCCTATGAGGTCTCATCAGGGCTGGCTGCATCATCTTCCTCTGTGTTCTGGGAAGGCTGCACCCTCAGCCGGAGGTGATCAGAGTCAGCCAGTGAGTTCATGTCAGAGCCAGGCCTTGAGCCCCTTACTAGGGAACCCACTTGGAAACTGAGCAGCCTATGGGCTTCCTCTGAGCAGGATGTCTAGGTTCTCTCCATGCATGGTCCTTGGTTGGAGTATTGGTCTCTGCAGGACCCCCTGTGCCCAGGTTTTTTGACTCTGTTGGTCTTCTTGTGGAGTTCCTTTCCCCTCTGGGTCTTTCTATCTCCCTATCCTTCTGTAAGGTCTCCTGCACTCTGCCCAAAGTTTGGCTATGAGTCTCAGTATTTCCTTCAATATGCTGGTGAGTAGAGTCTTTCAGAGGTCCTCTGTGGAAGGCTCCTGTCCTGTTCCTTGTCTTCTCCTTTTTTGTCTATTCTGTTTGCCCCTCTGAGTGAGGTTTCAGCTTCTTCCCTAGGCTCCTCCTTGTTGTTTAGCTTCTTTATTCCACCTCATCCTCATCAGAATGGCTGAGTCAAAAAACTCAAGGGATGATACATTCTGGAGAGGTTGTAGAGAAGGGGAAACTCTCCTCTACTGCTGGTGGGAATGTATCCTTGTATAACCACTTCAGAAATCAATCTGGCACTTTCTAGGATCATTAGGAATCATCCTACCTCAATATCCAGCTATACCACTCCTAGGCATATACCCAAAAGATGCCACTCAATTCAATGAGGACATTAGCTCAACTATTTTCGTAGCAGTTTTATTTGTTATAGCCAGAATCTGGAAACAACCTAGATGTCCCTCAACCTAGACCTTAGAGGAATGGATACAGAAAGTGTGGCATATTTCAACAATGGAATATTATTCAGCAATTAAAAACAAGGAGATCATGAAGCCTGCAGGCAAATATTGGGAAATAGAAAAGATCATCCCGAGTGAAATAACCCAGAAGCAGAAAGACACATATGGTATATACTCACTTATAAGTCGATATTAGTCATATAATACAGGATAAACAAGCCGTGTTCTTTAGAGACGACTTAGGTTTAAATGTTCGTTTCATTTTAAACAGAGAACTGAATATTACAGAACAATCTAAATGTACAGATGGCTTGAATAAAAATGTTGATATTACCAACAGCTGAGCAAAAGTCACATCATAAAAAGTCACACTTTGCTTTAAAAGAAACAAAAACAAGCACGAGGAAACAATCAAATCCTATACAATAAAGAGTGATAATCCCATGTTACAATGTGTACAAGCAATAGAAGTGGAATAAAAACAGAACTGAAAATAACAGAAGCTTATGCACAATACGATCTGTCCACGTATACACAGATGTGACACTGTTGTTCCTTGTGAAGCACAGTGGGAACTGTGCTGCTGCTCTCTGCACATCTCTCTCCTTCTGAAGAGGATTAGCTGGGAGGTCTTTCTCCCCTCATGTTCAAAGTGTTGAAAGAATCTTCAGTGTTTAGTGAAGCTCACCAGTGTCACAGAGTGTTATGTTTAGTGGTGGTTCCTGGAACCAAAGAATGGCTCCTTCCGATTCCTATTCCCTTCAAATATTCCCTTCTATGACTATTGCCCTCAGGCTTTGGCCCACACCAAATCAGAATTCAGCTTCTATTTGTGAATTTGTTTCTCTAGAAACAAATGTTAAAAGGAAGTACCAATAATACTATTTTTAGTAAAAAGAGGATTTCTATAGAGTAATACATATTTCTAAACTAAGATTACTAAATGTTTCCACATTTCAAGCAATAAATAAAAAGCTGAAAATCCTAAACTTGTCACAGAAGTTCTGAGTATGTATGTAACTTATGTAAACGATGAGCCATAAAGATCTTTAAGTGAAATTAATCAAAAATTTAAGGTCAAATTTCAATCAAATATTTATTTAAATAATTAAAACTCTCAAAAGTTATTGATCTGTCTTTAGAAATATCTACATGGGCTGGATTAGTGAACAAAAATGTGGTGTTTCCCCTGCCAAACATTATGTAATGTCATACAAAATTTAAAAGTAGCAGACAGGCACAACTGACCCTCTGGATGTTGATTAACCATTGTTGGGAGCCTATACCACTTTGGACAGAGGGATTAAAGTGACATTAAGTTTTACCCTGGTTCTTCAAGATAATCTAGGCCCCAAGGGGTAATGAGACATTTTTTAAAAGGTCTGTCAGTTCTAGTGGGCACCTGTCCTCTAGATCAAAGAGGCCACCAAGGCTTTGCTAGGAAGATGCTCAGCAGTGTAAATTCCACAGAGAAGAGAGTCCAAATATAGAGACATGCTCCCGATGCTTCCAAAGGAGGCTGTGGTGAGAAAGGCCCTTGTTGGGAGCTGCTAGTCTGCCAGGCTGCTCTGTTATTTAGATCTGAGCAGAAAGACATACTTTCACCCTGGCCTTCATTGGAGTCAGTGATAAGCTACCAAGTCTATCTCCTTTTGTTTGAGACAGCAGGTGGGATGCCATGTCAAAGTCACACCTTTTGCTTGACATCCTTGTGAAATCATTCATTGTACTAAGGTGCTTTTGCTCTGACTTAAAAAGGAGTCTGGAATAAAGCAAGGTGTCTAGCCCCTGCTAGGGCCTCTCAGAACGGTCCCGTGTATTGTGTGTTGGTTTATTAATTTCAATCCTCACTCCCAACTCAAGAACTGTTCAACTCTGCTGTTGGGCTCTGGCAGTTTGGCGCCCAATGTGGGGCCTGAGATACAATGAAGCAATGAAGCAGTGAAGCAATGAAGGACACCACGGGTGTTGGCAAACTCAAATCATAAATCAAAAAGGGCATGGTGAGTAAAATCCGACAGTAAAAATGGGACAAGGCAGTAGCCTCATGTTTTTTGTGTGGAATTTAATTAGAAATAGTCTGTATATGCAGCATGAAACTGAGGAAGTAATACTTTCAGGGTTAGAGAGAAAGAGGAAAGAAAAATGGGAGGCTTCAAGACAAAATGAGATTAAACCATTGGCTCCTCCAGAAGAGTTATATGTTCCTCCTAATTATAATAATTTCTTGTCAGAAGAAGACTTTGAGGATGACCTAGATCCTGATGTGGTTGCAGAGTTGGAGGAAGAACAAGTTAGGCAAAAAATGGAGAAGATATAACTGAGTTTTATGGTTTTCCAATTATGGAGCAGCCTGCTGGACAGGGTGATAGGGTGAGAGTTTATTCACATATACCTTTTCAACAATTAAAAGAATTAAAAATTGCACACTCTTAATATTGTCCTACAGTACCTTTTACTCAATCTCTGTTAGACTCCTTGTCTACTGAGGCTCTCTGCCCAGGGGACTGGAAGCAATTAGCAAGAGATTGTTTAGCAGGAAAAGATAATTTGTTATGGAAGTTGGAATTTGGTGAGCAGTGTCATGCTACAGCTAAAATTACTCCAGAAAAAAGAAAGCTAATGGTTAATTCTGCTACAAAGCTTCTATGCTCATAAAAATTTGATTCAACAAGTAGCAAGGGGTTTTGTTTGTCTGTTTTGAATGATAAGTTTACCATGGTCAGTATGTCTTGGTTATAGATTATTGGTCACTGGGTATGTTTAAATTCTGTAACATAAAGTTAACTTACTTAAAACCTACGGTTGGAACCATTCTAAACAACAAATGGATGTTACTCATATCCCAGAATTTGGAATACTAAAATATGTTCACATAACAATTGATACATTTTCAAGATTTATCCTGGCAACTCCCTTAGCAGGAGAAGCCACCAAACACATTATAAGTCATTGCCTAAAGTGTTTTGCTACAGTTGGTATTCCTTCCATTATAAAGACTGATAGTGGTACTACATATATTAGTCAAGCTTTTCAGCATTTTTGTGCACAAATGAATATAAATCATAAAATATGTATTCCTTATAATCCTCAGAGCCATGGAATTGTTGAGCATGCCCACTGATCACTTCAGAACCAATTGCAAAAAATAAAAAAGGAGGAGTTATATCCCCAAACACCACAGAATTATCATGCTCTCTTTATTTTAAATTTTTAAAATGTGAATATAACTGTTCTGCGACTGAATGGTTGTGGCACCCTAATGCCAAAGACAATTATGCGCAAGTAAAATGGAAGGATCCAATTACTGGAATATGGCAGGGCCCTGACCCCATATTAATATGGGGAAGAGGGCATGTTTGTGTTTATCCGCAGGATACAGGAGGAGCCAGGTGGATCCCAGAAAGGCTGGTGTGATTTGCAGTTGTTCCCTGGAAGGAGGATGTTCCTGTTGCTGACCATGGTAAATTCTGTCCTGGTGGTGAATGGACAGCTGCATTGTGCTTGTGCTCCTGACTCACCCTTGTTTCATTCTGCTCCTGGGAGAAGATGTTATGCAGAGAAACCCCTTATACAATGTGACTGGAATTGATTGATCTTGTAATAAGGACAGTTCTCAACAAAATCAGAAAGAATGAAAAAGAGGACTGACTATGGAACTTTGGTCTGATTCTGGTTTTCAGCAGACCTATATTTGGAAGCTTGCCACAGAAACTCTTGGGAGGCCTTGTAACTGCCTATGTAAATTCTCCTTAGGCTTTGTTGTTTGGAAATGTTAACATTTTTATACAGGATCCAAAATTTAATGTTTCTTGCCATCAATGTAAACTAACAAGCTG
>NW_026595589.1:0-1070 GCF_907164565.1 Psammomys obesus | reverse complement strand
GAGGAAGGCAGACAGCAACCCACCCATAAAACCTTTGACTGGAAATATTTTTGTTTGCCTACAAGAAGTGTAGGGATAAAGATGGAGCAGAGATTGAAGGAATGGCAAACCAATGACTGGCCCAACTAGAAGTCCCACCCTTTGGGAGAGAGTCAACCCCTTACACTGTTAATGCTACTCTGCTATGCTTGCAGACAGGAGCTTAGCCTAACTCTCTTCTGAAGGGCTTTATCCAACAGCTGATGAAAACAGATGCAGAGACCCACATCTAAACAATATGCTGAGGTCAGGGAGTTTTGTGGTAGACTGGGGAGATGGATTGACAAAGCTAGAGGGGTAAAGAACACCATAAGAAGTCCTTCAGTGTAAACTAACCTATTCCCATGGGGGCTCACAGAGACTGAACCACCAACCAAAGAGCATGCATGGGCTAGGCCTAGACCTTCTACACATATGTACCAAATGTGCAGCTTTGTCATCATGTGGATCCCCTGATGATGGGAGCAGAGGCTGTCTCTGACTCTATTGTCTGCCTTAGGATCATTTTGCCCTACCTGGGCTGCCTTGTCTGTTCCCAGAGGGAGATGATGTACTTAGTCCTGTTGTGACTTGAGGTGCCAGGGAGGGTAGGTACCCCTTGGGGCCACCCATTCTCTGAGAAGAAAGTGAGAGGCAAATGAAGAGAGTGAGGGGTGAAGGTGGACATAGGGGAGAAGAAAGAGGGCTAGGATCAGGTTATAAAGTTATTGAATAAATAAGTAAGTAAACAAGTAAACAAACAAACAAACAAACAAACAAACAAATAAGTGAAAAGAAAATCCCATAGCACAAATTGGATGAATAGATAGAATCGAGGGAAGATAGTTTTATGCTCTCAAATAAGAGTTTGAAGTGGAAGTTTCTGGTTTCTTTAAAAACTCAGTTGTGTCATGTACTGTTTTGCTGGAAGTTGCCTTGTGAGGAGGCACATGATGTTTTGCTGTCTCATGCTAGGGGTGTGACTTTAGCCAGCTGAAAACATCCTTGAGTGGACTTTGAGGAGATGAGAGACATAGAAGCCCACAGACAGT
>NW_026595588.1:0-1070 GCF_907164565.1 Psammomys obesus | reverse complement strand
GAGGAAGGCAGACAGCAACCCACCCATAAAACCTTTGACTGGAAATATTTTTGTTTGCCTACAAGAAGTGTAGGGATAAAGATGGAGCAGAGATGGAGGGAATGGCAAACCAATGACTGGCCCAACTAGAAGTCCCATCCTTTGGGAGAGAGCCAACCCCTTACACTGTTAATGCTACTCTGCTATGCTTGCAGACAGGAGCTTAGCCTAACTCTCTTTTGAAGGGCTTTATCCAACAGCTGATGAAAACAGATGCAGAGACCCACATCTAAACAATATGCTGAGGTCAGGGAGTTTTGTGGTAGACTGGGGAGATGGATTGACAAAGCTAGAGGGGTAAAGAACACCATAAGAAGTCCTTCATAGTAAACTAACCTATTCCCATGGGGGCTCACAGAGACTGAACCACCAACCAAAGAGCATGCATGGGCTAGGCCTAGACCTCCTACACATATGTACCAAATGTGCAGCTTTGTCATCATGTGGATCCCCTGACGATGGGAGCAGAGGCTGTCTCTGACTCTATCGTCTGCCTTAGGATCATTTTGCCCTACCTGGGCTGCCTTGTCTGTTCCCAGAGGGAGATGAGGTACTTAGTCCTGTTGTGACTTGAGGTGCCAGGGAGGGTAGGTACCCCTTGGGGCCACCCGTTCTCTGAGAAGAAAGTGAGAGGCAAATGAAGAGAGTGAGGGGTGAAGGTGGACATAGGGGAGAAGAAAGAGGGCTAGGATCAGGTTATAAAGTTATTGAATAAATAAGTAAGTAAACAAGTAAACAAACAAACAAACAAACAAACAAACAAATAAGTGAAAAGAAAATCCCATAGCACAAATTGGATGACTAGATAGAATCGTGGAAAGATAGTTTTATGCTCTCAAATAAGAGTTTGAAGTGGAAGTTTCTGTTTTCTTTAAAAACTCAGTTGTGTCATGTGCTGTTTTGCTGGAAGTTGTCTTGTGAGGGGGCACGTGATGTTTTGCTGTCTCATGCTAGGGGTGTGACTTTAGCCAGCTGAAAACATCCTTGAGTGGACTTTGAGGAGATGAGAGACATAGAAGCCCACAGACAGT
>NW_026595587.1:0-1218 GCF_907164565.1 Psammomys obesus | reverse complement strand
GTATGTTTTGTGAGCATGTCTATATTCTAGCCAGAGTAGCCATGTTGCTGAATTAAAATTCCTCTTCAGGTAAATACTTACATCTTAGTCTGTCATTAAATTTTGTCTTAAAAATGATTTTAAGTTATATATGTGCAATGCTGACCACTCAGATTAATATGACATTGTTGTTTAATTTGCATTTCCATTATCATAATTATTATTATAAATTATAGTTATTCACTTTGTATCCTGACTGTTGCCCTCTCCCTCACCTCCTCCCAGTCCTGCCTTCCTCTTTCCCCAGTCCACTGATAGAGCAAGTCTTCCTCTCCTACTGTCTGACCCTAGCTTATCAGGTCTCATCAGGAATGCCTGGATCCTCTTTCTCTATGGCCTAGTAACCACCCTGCCAGAGGAAGATGATCAAAGAGCAGGCAACTGAGTTCATGCCAGAGATCGTCTCTGCTCCCCTTACTAGGGAAAACCCATGGAGACTGAGCTGCCCATGGGCTACAGCTGAGCAGGGGGTCTAGTTCCTCTCCATGCATGGTCCTTGGTTAGTTCATCAGTCTCTGCAGGATCGCCAGAACCCAGAATTTTTGGCTGGGTTGGTTTCCTTCTGGAGCTCCTGTCCCTTCCAGATCTTTCTCCGTCTTCTTCAATAAGATTTCCTGTACTCTGCCCAACATTTGGCTATGAGTTTCAGTGTCTGCTTCAATATCCTGCTGGGTAGTCTTTCAGTTGCCGTCAGTGGTAGCTCCTGTCTTGTTCTCTGTCTTCTCCTGCTTCCGATGTCTATCTTGTTTGCCCTTTTGAGTGAGGATTAAGCATCTTCCCTCGGGTCTTCTTTGCTGTTTTGTTTTTTAGGACTATTTATTGTAGTACAACTACTTTGGAAATCAATCTGGCACTTTCTCAGAAAATTAGGAAGAGTGCTACCTCAAGATCCAGCTATTCCACTCCAGGGCATATATCTGAAAGATGCTCAACCACACAAGGACATTTGTTCAACTGTGTACATAACAGTTTTATTCATTATAGCCAGAATCTGGGGAAAAAAAAAACCATAGATATCCCTTAACTGAGGAATGCATACAGAAATTATGCTACATTTATACAATGGAATATTACTCAGATATTAACAACAAGAAAATCATGAAATTTGCAGGCAAATGAGTGGAATTGGGGAAGATCATCTTGAGTGAGGTAACCCAGAAGCAGAAAGACACACATGGT
>NW_026595586.1:0-14743 GCF_907164565.1 Psammomys obesus | reverse complement strand
AAAATGTAAGCCTACAAGAGTTTCTGTCTAGGGCATAGATACTCTCACTACAGACCAAAAACTTACAGCCAATAATGTGAGCATTAGTAAATAACCTCAAAGCAATTACATAGAAAATAATTTGTATTCTTTGATTTTTTTTACAAATATAAAATATGTTTTATTTCATATTTTTTTACACTTTGTTCACTTTGTATCCCCCCAAGCCTCTCCCTCCTCCCCTCACAATCCCACCCTCCCTTCCCCTTCTTCATGCATGCCCCTCCCCAAGTCCACTGATGGGGAGGTTCTCCTCTCCTTCCTTCTGATCTTAGTCTATCAGATCATATCAGGAGTGGCTGCAATGTCATCTTCTGTGGCCTGGTAAGACTGCTCTCCCCTCAGGGGGAGGTGATCAAAGAGCAGGCCAATCAGATTATGTCGGAGACAGTCCCTCTTCCCATTACTATGTAACCCACTTAGACACTAAACTGCCATGGATTACATCTGCGCAGGGGTTCTAGATTATCTCCATGCCTGGTACTTGGTTGGAGTATGGGTCTCTGGGAAGACCCCTGTGTTCAAACTTTCTGGTTTTGTTGCTCTCCTTGTGGGTCTCCTGTCCTCTCCATAACCTAATATTTCCCTTAGTCAGGGTCCTCTCTCTTGATTAGTTTCTTTAGATGTACAGATTTTAGTAGGTTTATCCTATAAGTAATATGAGTAAGTATATACCGTGTGTGTCTTTCTGCTTCTGGGACAGCTCACTCAGGATGATCCTTTCCAGGTCCCACCATTTACCTGCAAATTTCATGATTTCCTTATTTTTCATTGCAGAGTAATACTCCATTGTGTTGATGTACCACGATTTCTGCATCCATTCTTCAGGTGAGGGGAATCTGGACTGTTTCCAGCTTCTGGTTATTACAAATAAGGCTGCTACAAACATGGTTGAGCAAATGCCCTTATTGTGTACTTGAGCCTTTTTTGTATATATGCCTAGGAGTGGTACAGCTGGATCTTGAGGAAGCACTATTCCTATTTGTCTGAGAAAGCACCAAATTGATTTCCAGAGTGGTTGTACAAGTTTACATTCCCACCAGCAGTGGAGGAGGGTTCCCGTTTCTCCACAACCTCTCCAAAATATATTGTCACTTGAGTTTTTCATCTTGGTCATTCTGATGGGTGTAAGGTGAAATCTCAGAATTGTTTTGATTTGCATTTCCATGATGGCAAATGAGGCTGAGCATTTCTTTAAGTGTTTCTCTGCCATTCGATATTCCTCCACAGAGAATTTTCTGTTTAGCTCTGTTCCCCATTTTTTAATTGGATTACTGGGTTTGCTGCTTTTCAGCTGGATATTCACCCTCTGTCAGATAAAGAGTTAGTGAAGATTCTTTCCCAATCTGGAGGCAGTAATTTTGTTTTGATGACGGTGTCCTTTGCTTTACAGAAGCTTTTCAATTTCATGAGGTCCCATTTATTGATTGTTGATCTTAGAGCCTGTGCTGTTGGTGTTCTGTTCAGGAAGTTGTCCCTGTGCCAATGAGTTCTACGGTATTCCCTCCTCTTTTTTTCTAGCCAATTTAATGTGTCTGGTTTTATGTTGAGGTCTTTGATCCACTTGGACTTTCGTTTTGTGCAGGGTGATAAGTATGGATCTACTTGCATTTTTCTACATGTACACATCCAGTTGGATCAGCACCATTTGTTGAAGATGCTGTCTTTTTTCCATTGTATGGTTTTGGCTTCTTTGTCAAAAATCAGGTGTGCATAAGTGTGTGGGTTTACTTCTGGGTCTTCTGTTCGGTTCTGTTTATCCACCATTCTGTTACTGTTCCGGTACCATGCAGTTTTTATAACTGTTGCTCTATAGTACAGCTTAAGAACAGGGATGGAGATACCTCCAGAAGATCTTTTATTGTAGAGGATTGTTTTAGCAATTCTGGGTTTCTTGTTATTCCATACGAAGTTGAGAATTTTTCTTTCCAGGTCTGTAAAGAATTGTGTTGGCAATTTGATGGGAATGCATTGAATCTGTAGATTGCTTTTGGTAAGATGGGCATTTTTACTATGTTAATCCTGCTAAGCCATGAGCATGGGAGATCTTTCCATCTTCTCACATCTTCCTCTAATTCTTTCTTCAGAGACTTGAAAGTTTTTTCATACAAGTCTTTGACTTGCTTGGTTAGGGTTACACCAAGGTACTTTATGTCATTTGTGGCTATTGTGAATGGTGTTGTTTCCCTAATTTCTTTCTCAACCCTTTTGTCTTTTGTATAGAGGAGTGCTACTGATTTTTTTGAGTTAATTTTGTATCCGGCCACTTTGCTGAAGGTGTTTATCTGTAGGAGTTTATCTGTAGGTGTTTATCTGTAGGAGTTTATCTGTAGGTGTTTATCTGTAGGTGTTTATCTGTAGGAGTGTTTAGCTGTAGGAGTTCCCTGGTAGTGTTTTTGGGGTCACTCATGTATACTATCATATCATCTGCAAATAGTGATAATTTGACTTCTTCCTTTCCAATTTGTATCCCCTTGATCTCCTTCAACTGTCTTATGGCTCTAGCAAGGACTTCTAGCACTATGTTGAAGAGATATGGAGAGAGTGGGTAGCCGTGTCTTGTCCCTGATTTCAGTGGGATTGCTTTAAGTTTCTCTCCATTCAGTTTGATGTTGGCTATATGCTTGCTGTATATTGTCTTTACTATGTTCCAGCCATCTACTCCTCTTTAAAAGTGAGCCATTAAGTTGCTTGCATGAGATGTTTCAAATTTCTTTTTGAAGGCATTTAGTGCTATGAACTTTCCTCTTAGCACTGCTTTCATTGTGTCCCGTAAGTTTGGGTATGTTGTGCCTTCATTTTCATTAAATTCTAAGACATCTTTAATTCTTTCTTTATTTCTTCTCTGACCCTGCTGTCATTTAGAAGCAAGTTGTTCAGTTTCCATGTGTGTGTAGGCCTTTTGCTATTTTTGTCATTGAGGTCCAGTTTTAGTCCAGGGTGATCAGACAAGATACAAGGGATTATTTCAATCTTCTTGTATCTGTTTAGGCTTGCTTTGTGACCAATTAAATGGTCTATTTTGGAGAAGGTTCCATGAGGTGCTGAGAAGAAGGTAAATTCTTTTGAGTTTGGGTGAAAGATTCTGTAGATTTCTGTGAGGTTCATTTGATTCATGACCTCTGTCAGAGTTATTGTTTCTTTGGTTAATTTCTGTTTTGTTGACCTGTCCTTTGTTGAGAGTGGGGTGTTGAAGTCTCCCATTATTGTGTGGGGGTCTATGTGTGATTTAAGTATTATTAAAGTTCCTTTTACAAATGTGGGTGCCCTTGCATTTGGGGCATAGATGTTCAGGATTGCGATATTTTCTGGTGGATTTTTCCCTTGATGAGTATGAAGTGTCCTTCTCTATCTCTTTTGATTGATTTTGGTTGGAAATCTACTTTATTAGATATTAGAATGGCTACTCTTGCTTGCTTCTTGGGTCCATTTGCTTGGAAAACCATCTTCCAGCCCTTTACTTTCAGGTAATGTCTATCTTTGAGGATTTAAGAATGTTTCTTGCATGCAACAGATTGTTGGGTCTTGTTTACGCATCTATTCTGTTAGTCTGTGTCTTTTTCCTGGAGAGTTGAGTCCATTGATGTTGAGGGAGATTAATGACAAGTGGCTGTTAGATCTTTTGATATTGATGTTGGCCATGGTAGTGTGTTTGGCTACTTTTGTTTTGCTATAGTGAGGTTATTTATTTCCTATGATTTCTTGAAAGTAGTTAGTTTTCTTGGGTTTTATTTTTTCTTCCAGTATCTTCTGTAACGCTGGATTTGTGTGTAGGTATTGTTGAAATTTGTTTTTGTCGTTGAATATCTTGTTTTCTCCATCTATGAGGACTGAGAGTTTTGCTGGGTACAGTAGCCTAGGCTGACATCTGTGTTCTCTTAGGCTCTGCATGATATCCGCCCAGACTCTTCTGGCTTTCATAATTTCTGTTGAGAAGTCAGGTGTGATTCTGATGGGTTTGCCATTATACGTTACTTGGCCTTTTTCCCTTGCAGCTTTTAGTATCTTTTTTTCTTTGTTCTGTATACTTACTGTTTTGATTATTATGTGACGGGAGGATTTTCTTTTCTGGTCAAATTTATTAGGTGTTCTGTAGGACTCTTGTATTCTTATAGGCTTCCCCTTTAAGTTGGGGAAATTTTCTTCAGTGATTTTATTGAAAATATTTCTTGGGCCTTGGAGGAGGGAATCTTCTTTTTCCTCTATTCCTATTATTCTTAGGTTTTGTCTTTTTATGTTTTCTTGGATTTCTTGGATGGTTTGTGTCAGGAATTTTTTAGACTTATTATTTTCTTTGACAGATACATTGATTTCTTCCATTGTATCTTCCACACCTGAGATTCTTTCTTTCATCTCTTGTAGTCTGTTGGTTATGCTTACCTCTGTAGTTCCTGTTTTCTTTCCTAGGTTCTCCCTCTCCGTGATTTCCTCCATTTGTGTTTTCTTTAATTCTTCCAATTCTATCTTCAGATCTTGAACTGTTTTGTTGATTTCCTTCACCTGTCTGACTGCATTTTCCTGTTTTTCCTTCAATTCCTTCAGCTGTTTGTTTGAATGTTCCTCTGTTTCTTTTATTTCTTTCAGTAATGCAGACTGTTTGGTTGCATCTTCCTGTATTTCTTTATGGATGACAATAATCTGTTTTATTATATCTTCCCCTCATTCTTTACACTTTTTATTTACTTCCTCCATTAGCCTCTTCATTAGCATAGATGTTAGGTCATCTTCTTGAATTTCACTTATGTTAGGGTGTCCAGGGCTACTTTCCCCAGGATAACTGGGTTCTGGGGATGCCATGTTAATTTGCCTTTTGTTAGTTGTACTTTTTCACTGGCCTCTACCCATCTCTCTGTCTCAGGTGTTGTCTATTAATTTCTGGTGCCTGCTGAGTCCTGGGGTAAATCCACTTAGCAGGGTTTTGAAGTTCTCCTCTGCTTTTTGGGTATGGTCAACTGAATAGTGGTGCTTCTCAGGAATTGTCACAGTTCACTTCAGGTGTATGGACCTGTATGGTAACTCTGGTATTCAGGAAGGCTCTCCTCACCTTAGGCGAGGTCATGGTGATGGCTATCCTGCTGCTGGGTTTCTTGCTCTGAATATATTGAGCAGCAGCTGTTGTTCTTAAGGTGTAATTCTTGGGTGCAGCCCTCTTGAAGGACCAGGGATTCCCACAGTTTTGTCAGTCTAGCTAGGGATAACTGGTTGATCCTTGACAGTATCTGAGAGCTGCTGTAATGGCTCTTTGGCTTTTGTAGGTCTGAGGATGCAGCTGTGTGCCTCAGTGCCCTAGGGGTACTCAATAATGGCGGCTGAGCACAATGCTCCTGCCTGCAGTAGAAGGCTAGAGCCTAGAGTTTGCATGAATCCAGAAAGTCTTTTGGTGCTGGGTGTCCTGAGCGTTAGTCTTGATGATCCCCCTGCTATGGGGTTTCCTCCTGCCAGGGATACCCAGTCTTTGCTTTGGGGACCGCTGTTCTGTATGGGATGGCGAGTAGAACCCTCAGGCACAGATGCGTTTGGCTCTGACTTTCTGGCCTTTGGGAGCCTGGGCGTCTGTCTAAACTGGGTAATTATCCTGAGACCTTTTCGGGGTGGGGCTATGGGCTGAATGCTCTGAGATCAGACCAGCGGATTCCCTCCCTGTAGGTTTGCACATGACAGTGAAACTCAGTCTCTGGTCCCCTGGGTCCCACAGTTCTATCTGGGGCAGTGAATCAGGCGTGCAGGCAGGGCTCTGTGCTGGAGCCTGGGTTCCTGGCTCTGGCTCTGGGCCGGCTTTTGGGGCACCTGCGGAACCCTAGTATTTTTCAGAGGATGTCTGGGTGACCTACGGTCAGTCCCAATCGTTTCCTGCTCCTTGGGGTTATCTCTCGACTGGAAATTTCAGTCTCTGATGTTGTGGTGCACACAGTTCAGTCTGGGACCATGACCAGAGCATACTGACATGTGGCTCTGGGCTGGCGACTAAGTGTCTGGCAGAACCGGGATCTCTTCTGCGGTTTAGCCGGGTGAGTTAAAGCTGATTGAATCCCCCACCGTGGGATATCCTCTCACCTGGGAAACACAATCACTTGTGTTTTATGGCCGCGAGTTCTGATTGCTGGTCACTGTGTGATCCTGCTGTGCTGCTGCTCAGAATGAGAGTCCTCCCAGCGCTGCCATCTTGCCCCCCTTCCCCTCCTTATACCCAAGAAAGTAATTTTTAATGCATCTCTTTCCTCTCAATTAAAAAATTTGAAAGCACTGAAAAACTCTTTCTTTAATTTATCTTTTCATATTATGGTAAAGCTGATTCTCTCTACTTATCATTAAAGATATTAATTTAGGAAACTCAGTAAAATAAAACTTGAAAGTCTAGCAACAATATTTGGTATTTTGCTACCATTCTTTAATAAACTGAATCAGGACTTGTAATAAAAAATGACTAAACATTACTATTGCTTTGTAGTACAGCTTGAGATTGGTGGTGGACAATGCCTCCAGACGATCTGTTGTTGTACAGGATCATTTTGGAAATTCTGGGTTTTTTTTTTGTTTCTCCATATGAAAGTTGATAATTTTTCTCTCAAGATCTATGAAAAATTATGTTGGTATTTTGATGGGAATTGCATTGAATCTGTAGATTGCTTTTGGCAGAATAGCCTTTTTCTCTATATTAATCCTACCAATCCATGAGCACGGGAGATCTTTCCATCTTCTGATATCTTCTTCAATTTCTTTCTTCAGAGACTTGAAGTTTTTCTCATACAGTATTTCACTTTCTTGGTTAGAGTCACTCCAAGGTACTTTATGTTATTAGTGGCTATTGTGAAGGGTGTTGTTTCCCTAATTTCTTTCTCAGCCCTTTTGTCTTTGGTATACAGGAGGGCTTCTGATTCTTTTTGTTTTTAGTTAAATTTGTATCCAGCCACTTTGCTGAAAGTTTTTATCAGCTGGAGGAGTTCTCTGATTGAATTTTTGGGGTCGCTCATGTATACTATCATATCATCTCGAATAGTGAAACTTTGACCTTTTCCGTTCCAATTTGTATTCCCTTGATCTCCTTTAGTTGTCTTATTGCTCTAGCTAGGTCTTCAAGTGCTATGTTGAAGAGATATGGAGAGAGTGGGAAGCCTTGTCTTGTCCCTGATTTCATTGGGATTGGTTTGAGTTTTTCTCCATTGAGTTTGATGTTAGCTATAGGCTTGCTGTATATTGTCTTTACTATGTTTAGGTATGTGCCTTGTATTCCTGATCTCTCCAAGACTTTAAACATGAATGGGTGTTGGATTTTGTCAAATGCTTTTTTGGCATCTAAGGAGATGCTCATATTGGCATAGAAATAGAATAGTGGTTCAATGGAACTGAATAGAAGACCCCAAATTAAACCCATATACCTATGGATATTTGATTTTTGAAAAAGAAGCAAAAGCCATTCAGTGGATAAAAGACAGCATCTTCAACAAATGGTGCTGGTCCAACTGGATGTCTACATCCAGAAAAATGAAAATAGATCCATATTTATCACCCTGCACAAAACTAAAGTCCAAGTGGCTCAACAATCTCAACATAAATCCAGATACACTAAATCGGTTAGAAGAAAAAGTGGGGAAGACATTGGAACTCATTGGCACAGGAGACAACTTCCTAAACAGAACACCAACAGCACAAGCTCTAAGAGCAACAATTGATAAATGGGACCTCATGAAATTGAAAAGCTTCTATAAAGCAAAGGACATAGTCATCAAAACAGAATGATAGCCTACAGACTAGGAAAGGATCTTCACCAACCCTATATCTGACAGAGGGCTGATATCCAGAATATATAAAGAGCTAAATAATCTAAAAAACACCAAATCAAGCAATCTAATTAAAAAATGGGGCATGGTGCTAAACAGAGAATTCTCTGTAGAGGAATACAGAATGGCAGAGAAAAACTTAAAGAAATGCTCAGTGTCCTTAGCCATCAGAGAGATGCAAATCAAAACAACCCTGAGATTTCACCTTACACCCACCAGAATGGCTAAGATCAAAAACTCAAGTGAGGGGGGCAGAGCCAAGATGGCGACTAGCACACACAGTTTCCGAGCTGTGGAAGAGATAAAGTTCTGAGTTGATGAGTAGAAGAACTTCTGAAGCCAGGGAAACAACGGAGAGACTTTCTAAACAACAGGGAACATCGCAGGAGGTGAAAACCTTGGTCTCGGGTCACCCAGGGACTTGTTTGGGGAAGGTGAGAAACGATCCTTTGATCTCTCGGCACTCCCCTCCCCCAGACCTCCCTCCTCCTCTGCACAGCAGACTCACCTTTCTCAGCGCAGACCTAACTGCCTGGGGGCCTGCAGCCACTGAGGCGGAGCCCCAAGCCCTTTATTGGCAAAGGCCAGCAGTACTGTGTCTTGCAGCCCCAGATTCGCACGGCAGCTGCACCATTCTCCCAGGGCCCTAGTCTGCTAGACGCCATACTAGCTCCGCAGGAGCGCCATCACTGACGGTACGGCCCGCCCAATCCCACAGTGACAGAGAATACACTATATACTCACCAAAACCAGACAGAAACGCCATATAAGCTAGACACACCAGGCGTTGGGCCTCCGAAGCTTGGAGAGCACAGTGAAGAGACCCCAGGACTTCCCAGAAAGCATCTGGACTAGCAACCCAGTCTCCAGTTACAGCGGGACTTTCTAACCTGGCGGCAGAGCAGCACTGAGCTGGCGGGGCACATCAGCCCTCCAGTTTAAGACTAACCAGGGCCAAACCAGAGAACAGAAAGGCTGGTTACCCCGATTCCTACTGACGTGACCACCCTGAAATCTCCAGCTGCAGCAAGACCTCATAACCTGGCAGTGACAACAGCACGGAACTGGCGGAGCACATCAAAGTAGCAGGGCCAAACCAGAGAGCAGAGAGCCCAGATACCCCGATCTCTGCCAAGTGACCTGCCTGTAAGTGAGTGCACCCTTGAGAATCTGCAGCTCCACTGATCCTGGGTCCTTCTAAAACAGAAGACAGGCATTGAACACCCTCCCACCCATATACCCACTTTGGGAAATAGAGGGGCACTTGGAACATTGAAGTTCCTGCTCTGTGGGTCTAATTGAGGAGTTAAGGCAGTTAATGCCAGAAATTGCACTGCGATCATCACTAGCGCCTGCGACATATACATTGCAGAGCCCCTCCCACACACTCAAGGGTTCAACATTAGCCATCACTCTGTCCCTCGAGACACACTCCCACGCCCACTTACACACACACACACATATACACATGCACGCACACTTGCATTTGCCTCTGTTTGTGCCTGCGTACTTTCCTCCCACAGGTACAACTAGTCCTCAGCACACGCTAAGGACACGGGTCCTCTCTCAACTTCCTGAAGAATTCTCCAGACTCGAGAGAGAGACAGTACCAGTCTGATCGGCAGAATCCAAAAACAAACAGGGAAGGTCTCAGATAAGCCAATGGCCAGGGGTAGGCGAAAGAACACTTCCAACATAAATCAGGACATCAAGACTTCACCAGCAAACCCCAAAATCGATGGATACTCCAATTCATCAGAAGCACAGGAAAATGACCTTAAAGCCATGCTTGCTCAATTATTTGAGGCTCATAAGGAGGAAATGAACAAATCTTTCAGAGAGTTGGCCAGTCAATTGGAGGTAAAGAAAGAAGAAATAGACAAAACACTTAAAGAAACACAGGCAAACCTAGCCAAACAAATAGAGGCACAAGTAGAGAAAAAATTAGTGGCATATGAAAAGGAAATGAACAAAGAAATAGAGTCCATCGTAGAGAGACAGGAATCCAAATTCAAAAACATGGAAGAAATGGTGCAAGGCATGAAAACAGAATTAGAATCAATAAAGAAAGCACAAAATGAGAAAACTCTTGAGCTGGAGAACTTGGAGCAAAGATCAGGAACCACAAAAGTAAGCATCACCAACAGAATACAAAAGATGGAAGAGAGAATCTCTGGAGCTGAAGACACACTTGCAGAAATTGATACTTCTCTCAAAGAAAAAGTAAAATCAGAAAAATTCCAATCACAAAATATCCAAGAAATCAAGGATGCTATGAAAAGACAAAATCTAAGAATAATAGGAATTGATGAAAAAGAAGACTCCAGGCTCCAAGGTCCAGAAAATATTTTCAAGAAAATCATAGAAGAAAATTTCCCCAACTTAAAGAAAGAGATTTCCATAAATATACAAGAGGCCTACAGAACACCAAATCGACTAGACCAGAAAAGAAACACATCACGTCACATCATAGTCAAAACACTAAATCTACAGAACAAAGAAAAGATATTAAAAGCAGCAAGGGAAAAAGGCCAAGTAACATATGAAGGTAGACCTATCAGAATCACACCAGACTTCTCATCAGAAACTATGAAAGCCAGAAGGGCCTGGGCAAGCATCATGGAGACTCTAAGAGATCACAAATGTCAACCCAGACTACTATACCCTGCAAAGCTTTCAATCAACATAGATGGAGAAAAAAAAATATTCCATGACAAAACTAAATTTCTCCAATATCTATACAGCAAACCAACCCTACAGAAGATACTAGAAGGAAAACTCCAATCCAACGAAAACGAATTCACCCAAGAAAACAGGCCATACAGATAATATCCCAACAAAAATGAAAAGAAAACAAGCAATGAAACAAGGTAAGATCATCGACTCCATTACAAAAGGAACTATCATGCATTGGTCAATATTATCTATCAATATTAATGGACTCAACTCACCAATAAAAAGACACAGGCTAACAGAATGGTTACGGAAACAGGACCCAACATTCTGTTGCATCCAAGAAACACACCTATGCAACAAAGATAAACACTACCTCAGAGTAAAGGGCTGGAAAAATGTTTTTCAAGCAAATGGTTCCAGAAAACAAGCTGGAGCAGCCATCCTAATATCTAATAAAATAGACTTTCATCCGAAGTTAATCAAAAAAGATAAGGAGGACCACTATATTCTCATCAAAGGAAAAATCCAACAAGAGGACACCACAATTTTTAATATCTATGCCCCAAATACAAGAGCACCTACATTTGTAAATGAAAGAATATTAAAGCTCAAATCATACATTGATCCTAATACCTTAATAGTGGGAGACTTCAACACCCCACTCTCATCAAGGGACAGATCAACCAGACAGACACCAAATAGGGAAATAAAAGCACTCACAGAATCCCTGAATCAAATGGACCTAATAGACGTCTACAGATCTTTTCACCCAAACTCAAAAGAGTACACCTTCTTTTCAGCACCACATGGAACCTTCTCCAAAATAGACCATATAGTTGGTCACAAAGCAAGCCTCAACAGATACAAAAGGATTGAAATAATCCCTTGTATACTATCTGACCAACATGGACTAAACCTGGACATCAACAACAACAGAAACAACAAAAAGCCGACACGCACATGGAAACTGAACAACTTACTACTCAATGACAGCTGGGTCAAGGAAGAAATAAAGAAAGAAATTAAAGACTTTCTAGAATTCAATGAAAATGAAGGCACAACATACCCAAAGTGCCTACAAGAAGAAATCCGTAACATCACATACAAACAACTCAATGGCCCAACTGAAAAACCTAGAAAAAAAAAGAAGCAGATACACCCAAGAGGAGCAGACGGCTGGAAATAATCAAACTAAGGGCAGAAATCAATCAATTAGAAACAAATAAAATTATCCAAAGAATCAATGAAACAAAAAGCTGGTTCTTTGAGAAAATCAACAAGATAGACAAACCCTTAGCCAAACTAACTAAAAAGCAGAGAGAAACCACACAAATCAGCAAAATCGGAAAGGAAAATGGGGACATAACTACAGACACTGAGGAAATCCAAACGATTATTAGGTCATACTACAAAAGCCTATATGGCACAAAATTTGAAAATCTAAATGAAATGGATAACTTTCTTGACAGATTCCATCTACCAAAATTAAGTCAAGATCAGGTAGAAAGACTGAATAGTCCTATATCTCACAAGGAAATTGAAGCAGTCATTAACAGTCTCCCCTCCAAAAAAAGCCCTGGACCAAATGGCTTCAGCGCAGAATTCTACAAGACCTTCAAAGAAGTACTAACACCAATTCTCAAACTATTCCATAAAATAGAAACAGAAGGAACACTACCAAACTCATTCTATGAAGCCATAGTCACTTTGATACCTAAACCACACAAAGATCCAACCAAAAAAGAGAACTTCAGACCTATCTCTCTTATGAACATTGATGCAAAAATACTCAATAAAATACTTGCAAACCGAATCCAAGAACACATCAAAGATATCATCCACCATGACCAAGTAGGCTTCATCCCAGGAATGCAAGGGTGGTTCAACATACAGAAATCCATCAATGTAATCCACCACATAAACAAAATGAAGGGGAAAAACCACATGATCTCCTTAGACGCTGAAAAAGCATTTGACAAAGTCCAACACCCATTTATGTTTAAAGTCTTGGAGAGATCAGGGATACAAGGCACATACCTAAAGATAGTAAAGGCAATATACAGCAAGCCTATAGCCAACATCAAACTCAATGGAGAGAAACTTAAATCAATCCCACTGAAATCAGGGACAAGACAAGGCTGCCCACTCTCTCCATATCTCTTTAACATCGTACTTGAAGTCCTAGCCAGAGCAATAAGACAACTAAAGGAGATCAAGGGGATACAAATCAGAAAGGAAGAGGTCAAAGTGTCACTATTTGCAGATGATATGATAATATACATGAGCGACCCCAAAGATTCAACCAGAGAACTTCTTCAGCTGATAAACACCTTCAGCAAAGTGGCAGGATACAAAATCAATTCAAAAAAAATCAGAAGCCCTCCTCTATACCAAAGACAAAAAGGCAGAGAAAGAAATCAGGGAAACAACACCCTTCACAATAGCCACTAATAACATAAAGTACCTTGGTGTGACTCTAACCAAGCAAGTGAAAGACCTGTTTGAGAAAAACTTCAAGTCTCTGAAGAAAGAAATTGAGAAGATCTCAGAAGATGGAAAGATCCCCCGTGCTCATGGATTGGTAGGATTAACATTGTGAAAATGGCCATCCTGCCAAAAGCAATCTACAGATTCAATGCAATTCCCATCAAAATACCAACTCAATTCTTTACAGACCTTGAAAAAAGATTCTCAGCTTCATATGGAGAAATAAAACACCCAGAATCTCCAAAACGATCCTGTACAACAACAGATCATCTGGAGGTATCTCCATCCCCGATCTCAAGTTGTACTACAAAGCAATAGTAATAAAAACTGCATGGTATTGGCATAGAAACAGAAAGGAGGATCAATGGAACCGCATAGAAGAGCCAGAAATAAACCCACACACCTATGAATACTCGATATTTGACAAAGAAGCCAAAACCATTCAATGGAAAAAAAGACAGCATCTTCAACAAGTGGTGCTGGTCCAACTGGATGTCCACATGCAGAAAAATGAAAATAGATCTCTATTTATCACCCTGCACAAAACTAAAGTCCAAGTGGATCAAAGACCTCAACATAAAACCAGATACTCTAAATCAGTTGGAAAAAAAAGTGGGAAACAGCCTAGAACTCATTGGCACAGGCGACAACTTCCTGAACAGAACACTAACAGCACAGGCTCTAAGAGCAACAATCAATAAATGGGACCTCCTGAAACTGAAAAGCTTCTGTAAAGCAAAAGACACTGTCATCAAAACAAATAGACAGCCTACAGATTGGGAAAGAATCTTCACCAACCGTTTATCTGACAGAGGGCTAATATCCAGTATATATAAAGAACTAAAGAAGCAGAAAAGCAACAAACCAAGTAATCCACTTAAAAAATGGGGAACAGAGCTAAACTGAGAATTCTCGAAAGAGGAACATCGAATGGCAGAGAAACACTTAAAGAAATGCTCAACCTCATTAGCCATTAGGGAAATGCAAATCAAAAAGACCCTGAGATTTCACCTTACACCCATCAGAATGGCCAAGATGAAAAACTCAAGTGATAGCACATGCTGGAGAGGTTGTGGAGAAAAGGGAACCCTCCTCCATTGCTGTTGGGAATGTAAACTGGTTCAACCACTTTGGAAGTCAATCTGGTGCTTTCTCAGACAACTAAGAGTAGTGCTACTTCAAGACCCAGCTATACCACTCCTAGGTATATACCCAAAATTTTCTCAAGTACACAACAAGGCCATTTGTTCAACCATGTTTGTAGCAGCTTTATTTGTAATAGCCAGAAGTTGGAAACAACCCAGATGTCCATCAACGGAGGTATGGATACAGAAATTGTGGTATTTTTACACAATGGAATACTACTCAGCAATCAAAAAGGAGGAAATCATGAAATTTGCAGGCAAGTGGTGGGATCTAGAAAAGATCATTCTGAGTGAAGTATCCCAGAAGGAGAAAGACAAACTTGGTATATACTCGCTTATATAGACCTACAAGATATGATAAACATAATGAAATCTACACACCTAAAGAAGATAATCAAGAAAGTGGACACAGGCGAAGGTGATTAATCCTCATTTAGAAAGACAAATGGGATGTGCATTGAACTTATGACAGGAGTCTACCACAAAAGGCATCTGAAAGACTCTACCTAGCAGTGTTTCATAGCAGACACTAAGACTCATAACCAAACCCTCGGCAGAGCAGGGAATCATGTGAAAGAAGGGAAGTTAGTATGATATGGAAAGGATAGGAGCTCTACA
>NW_026595585.1:0-14659 GCF_907164565.1 Psammomys obesus | reverse complement strand
AAAATGTAAGCCTACAAGAGTTTCTGTCTAGGGCATAGATACTCTCACTACAGACCAAAAACTTACAGCAAATAATGTGAGCATTAGTAAATAACCTCAAAGCAATTACATAGAAAATAATTTGTATTCTTTGATTTTTTTTACAAATATAAAATATGTTTTATTTCATATTATTTTACACTTTGTTCACTTTGTATCCCCCCTAAGCCCCTTCCTCCTCCCCTCAAAATCCCACCCTCCCTTCCCCTTCTTCATGCATGCCCCTCCCCAAGTCCACTGATGGGGAGGTCCTCCTCTCCTTCCTTCTGATCTTAGTCTATCAGATCACATCAGGAGTGGCTGCAATGTCATCTTCTGTGGCCTGGTAAGACTGCTCTCCCCTCAGGGGGAGGTGATCAAAGAGCAGGCCAATCAGATTATATCGGAGACAGTCCCTCTTCCCATTACTATGTAACCCACTTAGATACTAAACTGCCATGGATTACATCTGCGCAGGGGTTCTAGATTATCTCCATGCCTGGTACTTGGTTGGAGTATGGGTCACTGGGAAGACCCCTGTGTTCAAAATTTCTGGTTTTGTTGCTCTCCTTGTGGGTCTCCTGTCCTCTCCATAACCTAATATTTCCCTTAGTCAGGGTCCTCTCTCTTGATTAGTTTCTTTAGATGTACAGATTTTAGTAGGTTTATCCTATAAGTAATATGAGTAAGTATATACCGTGTGTGTCTTTCTGCTTCTGGGACAGCTCACTCAGGATAATCCTTTCCAGGTCCCACCATTTACCTGCAAATTTCATGATTTCCTTATTTTTCATTGCAGAGTAATACTCCATTGTGTTGATGTACCACGATTTCTGCATCCATTCTTCAGGTGAGGGGAATCTGGACTGTTTCCAGCTTCTGGTTATCACAAATAAGGCTGCTACAAACATGGTTGAGCAAATGCCCTTATTGTGTACTTGAGCCTTTTTTGTATATATGCCTAGGAGTGGTACAGCTGGATCTTGAGGAAGCACTATTCCTATTTGTCTGAGAAAGCACCAAATTGATTTCCAGAGTGGTTGTACAAGTTTACATTCCCACCAGCAGTGGAGGAGGGTTCCCGTTTCTCCACAACCTCTCCAAAATATATTGTCACTTGAGTTTTTCATCTTGGTCATTCTGATGGGTGTAAGGTGAAATCTCAGAATTGTTTTGATTTGCATTTCCATGATGGCAAATGAGGCTGAGCATTTCTTTAAGTGTTTCTCTGCCATTCGATATTCCTCCACAGAGAATTTTCTGTTTAGCTCTGTTCCCCATTTTTTAATTGGATTACTGGGTTTGCTGCTTTTCAGCTGGATATTCACCCTCTGTCAGATAAAGAGTTAGTGAAGATTCTTTCCCAATCTGGAGGCAGTAATTTTGTTTTGATGACGGTGTCCTTTGCTTTACAGAAGCTTTTCAATTTCATGAGGTCCCATTTATTGATTGTTGATCTTAGAGCCTGTGCTGTTGGTGTTCTGTTCAGGAAGTTGTCCCTGTGCCAATGAGTTCTACGGTATTCCCTCCTCTTTTTTTCTAGCCAATTTAATGTGTCTGGTTTTATGTTGAGGTCTTTGATCCACTTGGACTTTCGTTTTGTGCAGGGTGATAAGTATGGATCTACTTGCATTTTTCTACATGTACACATCCAGTTGGATCAGCACCATTTGTTGAAGATGCTGTCTTTTTTCCATTGTATGGTTTTGGCTTCTTTGTCAAAAATCAGGTGTGCATAAGTGTGTGGGTTTACTTCTGGGTCTTCTGTTCGGTTCTGTTTATCCACCATTCTGTTACTGTTCCGGTACCATGCAGTTTTTATAACTGTTGCTCTATAGTACAGATTAAGAACAGGGATGGAGATACCTCCAGAAGATCTTTTATTGTAGAGGATTGTTTTAGCAATTCTGGGTTTCTTGTTATTCCATACGAAGTTGAGAATTTTTCTTTCCAGGTCTGTAAAGAATTGTGTTGGCAATTTGATGGGAATGCATTGAATCTGTAGATTGCTTTTGGTAAGATGGGCATTTTTACTATGTTAATCCTGCTAAGCCATGAGCATGGGAGATCTTTCCATCTTCTCACATCTTCCTCTAATTCTTTCTTCAGAGACTTGAAAGTTTTTTCATACAAGTCTTTGACTTGCTTGGTTAGGGTTACACCAAGGTACTTTATGTCATTTGTGGCTATTGTGAATGGTGTTGTTTCCCTAATTTCTTTCTCAACCCTTTTGTCTTTTGTATAGAGGAGTGCTACTGATTTTTTTGAGTTAATTTTGTATCCGGCCACTTTGCTGAAGGTGTTTATCAGCTGTGGGAGTTCCCTGGTAGTGTTTTTGGGGTCACTCATGTATACTATCATATCATCTGCAAATAGTGATAATTTGACTTCTTCCTTTCCAATTTGTATCCCCTTGATCTCCTTCAACTGTCTTATGGCTCTAGCAAGGACTTCTAGCACTATGTTGAAGAGATATGGAGAGAGTGGGTAGCCGTGTCTTGTCCCTGATTTCAGTGGGATTGCTTTAAGTTTCTCTCCATTCAGTTTGATGTTGGCTATATGCTTGCTGTATATTGTCTTTACTATGTTCCAGCCATCTACTCCTCTTTAAAAGTGAGCCATTAAGTTGCTTGCATGAGATGTTTCAAATTTCTTTTTGAAGGCATTTAGTGCTATGAACTTTCCTCTTAGCACTGCTTTCATTGTGTCCCGTAAGTTTGGGTATGTTGTGCCTTCATTTTCATTAAATTCTAAGACATCTTTAATTCTTTCTTTATTTCTTCTCTGACCCTGCTGTCATTTAGAAGCAAGTTGTTCAGTTTCCATGTGTGTGTAGGCCTTTTGCTATTTTTGTCATTGAGGTCCAGTTTTAGTCCAGGGTGATCAGACAAGATACAAGGGATTATTTCAATCTTCTTGTATCTGTTTAGGCTTGCTTTGTGACCAATTAAATGGTCTATTTTGGAGAAGGTTCCATGAGGTGCTGAGAAGAAGGTAAATTCTTTTGAGTTTGGGTGAAAGATTCTGTAGATTTCTGTGAGGTTCATTTGATTCATGACCTCTGTCAGAGTTATTGTTTCTTTGGTTAATTTCTGTTTTGTTGACCTGTCCTTTGTTGAGATTGGGGTGTTAAAGTCTCCCATTATTATTGTGTGGGGGTCTATGTGTGATTTAAGTTTTATTAAAGTTCCTTTTACAAATGTGAGTGCCCTTGCATTTGGGGCATAGATGTTCAGGATTGCGATATTTTCTGGTGGATTTTTCCCTTGATGAGTATGAAGTGTCCTTCTCTATCTCTTTTGATTGATTTTGGTTGGAAATCTACTTTATTAGATATTAGGATGGCTACTCTTGCTTGCTTCTTGGGTCCATTTGCTTGGAAAACCATCTTCCAGCCCTTTACTCTCAGGTAATGTCTATCTTTGAGGATTTAAGAGTGTTTCTTGTATGCAACAGATTGTTGGGTCTTGTTTACGCATCTATTCTGTTAGTCTGTGTCTTTTTATTGGAGAATTGAGTCCATTGATGTTGAGGGAGATTAATGACAAGTGGCTGTTAGATCTTTTGATATTGATGTTGGCCATGGTAGTGTGTTTGGCTACTTTTGTTTTGCTATAGTGAGGTTAATTATTTCCTATGATTTCTTGAAAGTAGTTAGTTTTCTTGGGTTGTATTTTTTCTTCCAGTATCTTCTGTAACGCTGGATTTGTGTGTAGGTATTGTTGAAATTTGTTTTTGTCATTGAATATCTTGTTTTCTCTGTCTATGAGGACTGAGAGTTTTGCTGGGTACAGGAGCCTAGGCTGACATCTGTGTTCTCTTAGGCTCTGCATGATATCCGCCCAGACTCTTCTGGCTTTCATAATTTCTGTTGAGAAGTCAGGTGTGATTCTGATGGGTTTGCCATTATATGTTACTTGGCCTTTTTCCCTTGCAGCTTTTAGTATCTTTTTTTCTTTGTTTTGTATACTTACTGTTTTGATTATTATGTGATGGGAGGATTTTCTTTTCTGGTCAAATTTATTAGGTGTTCTGTAGGACTCTTGTATTCTTATAGGCTTCCCCTTTAAGTTGGGGAAATTTTCTTCAATGATTTTATTGAAAATATTTCTTGGGCCTTGGAGGAGGGAATCTTCTTTTTCCTCTATTCCTATTATTCTTAGGTTTTGTCTTTTTATGTTTTCTTGGATTTCTTGGATGGTTTGTGTCAGGAATTTTTTAGACTTATTATTTTCTTTGACAGATACATTGATTTCTTCCATTGTATCTTCCACACCTGAGATTCTTTCTTTCATCTCTTGTAGTCTGTTGGTTATGCTTACCTCTGTACTTCCTGTTTTCTTTCCTAGGTTCTCCCTCTTGGTGATTTCCTCCATTTGTGTTTTCTTTAATTCTTCCAATTCTATCTTCAGATCTTGAACTGTTTTGTTGATTTCCTTCACCTGTCTGACTGCATTTTCCTGTTTTTCCTTCATTTCCTTCAGCTGTTTGTTTGAATGTTCCTCTGTTTCTTTTATTTCTTTCAGTAATGCAGACTGTTTGGTTGCATCTTCCTGTATTTCTTTATGGATGACAATAATCTGTTTTATTATATCTTCCCCTCATTCTTTACACATTTTATTTACTTCCTCCATTAGCCTCTTCATTAGCATAGATGTTAGGTCATCTTCTTGAATTTCACTTATGTTAGGGTATCCAGGGCTACTTTCCCCAGGATAACTGGGTTCTGGGGATGCCATGTTAATTTGCCTTTTGTTGGTTGTACTTTTTCACTGGCCTCTACCCATCTCTCTGTCTCAGGTGTTGTCTATTAATTTCTGGTGCCTGCTGAGTCCTGGGGTAAATCCACTTAGCAGGGTTTTGAAGTTCTCCTCTGCTTTTTGGGTATGGTCAACTGAATAGTGGTGCTTCTCAGGAATTATCACAGTTCACTTCAGGTGTATGGACCTGTATGGTAACTGTGGTATTCAGGAAGGCTCTCCTCACCTTAGGCGAGGTCATGGTGATGGCTATCTTGCTGCTGGGTTTCTTGCTCTGAATATATTGAGCAGCAGCTGTTGCTCTTAAGGTGTAATTCTTGGGTGCAGCCCTCTTGAAGGACCAGGGATTCCCACAGTTTTGTCAGTCTAGCTAGGGATAACTGGTTGATCCTTGACAGTATCTGAGAGCTGCTGTAATGGCTCTTTGGCTTTTGTAGGTCTGAGGATGCAGCTGTGTGCCTCAGTGCCCTACGGGTACTCAATAATGGCGGCTGAGCACAGCGCTCCTGCCTGCAGTAGAAGGCTAGAGCCTAGAGTTTGCATGAATCCAGAAAGTCTTTTGGTGCTGGGTGTCCTGAGCGTTAGTCTTGATGATCCCCCTGCTATGGGGTTTCCTCCTGCCAGGGACACCCAGTCTTTGCTTTGGGGACCGCTGTTCTGTATGGGATGGCGAGTAGAACCCTCAGGCACAGACGCGTTTGGCTCTGACTTTCTGGCCTTTGGGAGCCTGGGCATCTGCCTAAACTGGGTAATTATCCTGAGACCTTTTCGGGGTGGGGCTATCGGCTGAATGCTCTGAGATCAGACCAGCGGATTTCCTCCCTGTAGGTTTGCACATGACAGTGAAACTCAGTCTCTGGTCCCCTGGGTCCCACAGTTCTATCTGGGGCAGTGAATCAGGCGTGCAGGCAGGGCTCTGTGCTGGAGCCTGGGTTCCTGGCTCTGGCTCTGGGCCGGCTCCTGGGGCACCTGCGGAACCCTAGTCTTTTTCAGAGGATGTCTGGGTGACCTAAGGTCAGTCCCAATCGTTTCCTGCTCCTTGGGGTTATCTCTCGACTGGAAATTTCAGTCTCTGATGTTGTGGAGCACACAGTTCAGTCTGGGACCATGACCAGAGCACACTGACATGTGGCTCTCGGCTGGCGACTAAGTGTCTGGCAGAACCGGGATCTCTTCTGCGGTTTAGCCGGGTGAGTTAAAGCTGATTGAATCCCCCACCGTGGGATATCCTCTCACCTGGGAAACACAATCACTTGTGTTTTATGGCCGCGAGTTCTGATTGCTGGTCACTGTGTGATCCTGCTGTGCTGCTGGTCAGAATGAGAGTCCTCCCAGCGCCGCCATCTTGCCCCCCTTCCCCTCCTTATACCCAAGAAAGTCATTTTTAATGCATCTCTTTCCTCTCAATTACAAAATTTGAAAGCACTGAAAATCTCTTTCTTTAATTTATCTTTTCATATTATGGTAAAGCTGATTCTCTCTACTTATCATTAAAGATATTAATTTAGGAAACTCAGCAAAATAAAACTTGAAAGTCTAGCAACCATATTTGGTATTTTGCTACCATTCTTTAATAAACTGAATCAGGACTTGTAATAAAAAATGACTAAACATTACTATTGCTCTGTAGTACAGCTTGAGATTGGTGGTGGACATGCCTCCAGACGATCTGTTGTTGTACAGGATCATTTTGGAAATTCTGGGTTTTTTTTGTTTCTCCATATGAAAGTTGATAATTTTTTTCTCTCAAGATCTATGAAAAATTATGTTGGTATTTTGATGGGAATTGCATTGAATCTGTAGATTGCTTTTGGCAGAATAGCCTTTTTCTCTATATTAATCCTACCAATCCATGAGCACGGGAGATCTTTCCATTTTCTGATATCTTCTTCAATTTCTTTCTTCAGAGACTTGAAGTTTTTCTCAAACAGGTCTTTCACTTGCTTGGTTAGAGTCACTCCAAGGTACTTTATGTTATTAGTGGCTATTGTGAAGGGTGTTGTTTCCCTAATTTCTTTCTCAGCCCTTTTGTCTTTGGTATAGAGGAGGGCTTCTGATTCTTTTTGTTTTTAGTTAAATTTGTATCCAGCCACTTTGCTGAAGGTGTTTATCAGCTGGAGGAGTTCTCTGATTGAATTTTTGGGGTCGCTCATGTATACTATCATATCATCGCAAATAGTGAAACTTTGACCTTTTCCGTTCCAATTTGTATTCCCTTGATCTCCTTTAGTTGTCTTATTGCTCTAGCTAGGTCTTCAAGTGCTATGTTGAAGAGATATGGAGAGAGTGGGCAGCCTTGTCTTGTCCCTGATTTCATTGGGATTGGTTTGAGTTTTTCTCCATTGAGTTTGATGTTAGCTATAGGCTTGCTGTATATTGTCTTTACTATGTTTAGGTATGTGCCTTGTATTCCTGATCTCTCCAAGACTTTAAACATGAATGGGTGTTGGATTTTGTCAAATGCTTTTTCGGCATCTAAGGAGATGATCATATTGGCATAGAAATAGAATAGTGGTTCAATGGAACTGAATAGAAGACCCCAAATTAAACCCATATACCTATGGATATTTGATTTTTGAAAAAGAAGCAAAAGCCATTCAGTGGATAAAAGGCAGCATCTTCAACAAATGGTGCTGGTCCAACTGGATGTCTACATCCAGAAAAATGAAAATAGAACCATATTTATCTGCACAAAACTAAAGTCCGAGTGGCTCAACAATCTCAACATAAATCCAGATACACTAAATCGGTTAGAAGAAAAAGTGGGGAAGACATTGGAACTCATTGGCACAGGAGACAACTTCCTAAACAGAACACCAACAGCACAAGCTCTAAGAGCAACAATTGATAATTGGGAGCTCATGAAACTGAAAAGCTTCTATAAAGCAAAGGACATAGTTATCAAAACAGAACGACAGCCTACAGACTAGGAAAGGATCTTCACCAACCCTATATCTGACAGAGGGCTGATATCCAGAGTATATAAAGAATTAAATAATTTAAAAAGCACCAAATCAGGCAATCTAATTAAAAAATGGGGCATGGTGCTAAACAGAGAATTCTCTGTAGAGGAATACAGAATGGCAGAGAAAAACTTAAAGAAATGCTCAGTGTCCTTAGCCATCAGAGAGATGCAAATCATAACAACCCTGAGATTTCACCTTACACCCACCAGAATGGCTAAGATCAAAAACTCAAGTGAGGGGGGCAGAGCCAAGATGGCGACTAGCACACACAGTTTCCGAGCTGTGGAAGAGATAAAGTTCTGAGTTGATGAGTAGAAGAACTTCTGAAGCCAGGGAAACAACGGAGAGACTTTCTAAACAACAGGGAACATCGCAGGAGGTGAAAACCTTGGTCTCGGGTCACCCAGGGACTTGTTTGGGGAAGGTGAGAAACGATCCTTTGATCTCTCGGCACTCCCCTCCCCCAGACCTCCCTCCTCCTCTGCACAGCAGACTCACCTTTCTCAGCGCAGACCTAACTGCCTGGGGGCCTGCAGCCACTGAGGCGGAGCCCCAAGCCCTTTATTGGCAAAGGCCAGCAGTACTGTGTCTTGCAGCCCCAGATTCGCACGGCAGCTGCACCATTCTCCCAGGGCCCTAGTCTGCTAGACGCCATACTAGCTCCGCAGGAGCGCCATCACTGACGGTACGGCCCGCCCAATCCCACAGTGACAGAGAATACACTATATACTCACCAAAACCAGACAGAAACGCCATATAAGCTAGACACACCAGGCGTTGGGCCTCCGAAGCTTGGAGAGCACAGTGAAGAGACCCCAGGACTTCCCAGAAAGCATCTGGACTAGCAACCCAGTCTCCAGTTACAGCGGGACTTTCTAACCTGGCGGCAGAGCAGCACTGAGCTGGCGGGGCACATCAGCCCTCCAGTTTAAGACTAACCAGGGCCAAACCAGAGAACAGAAAGGCTGGTTACCCCGATTCCTACTGACGTGACCACCCTGAAATCTCCAGCTGCAGCAAGACCTCATAACCTGGCAGTGACAACAGCACGGAACTGGCGGAGCACATCAAAGTAGCAGGGCCAAACCAGAGAGCAGAGAGCTCAGATACCCCGATCTCTGCCAAGTGACCTGCCTGTAAGTGAGTGCACCCTTGAGAATCTGCAGCTCCACTGATCCTGGGTCCTTCTAAAACAGAAGACAGGCATTGAACACCCTCCCACCCATATACCCACTTTGGGAAATAGAGGGGCACTTGGAACATTGAAGTTCCTGCTCTGTGGGTCTAATTGAGGAGTTAAGGCAGTTAATGCCAGAAATTGCACTGCGATCATCACTAGCGCCTGTGACATATACATTGCAGAGCCCCTCCCACACACTCAAGGGTTCAACATTAGCCATCACTCTGTCCCTCGAGACACACTCCCACGCCCACTTACACACACACACACATATACACATGCACGCACACTTGCATTTGCCTCTGTTTGTGCCTGCGTACTTTCCTCCCACAGGTACAACTAGTCCTCAGCACACGCTAAGGACACGGGTCCTCTCTCAACTTCCTGAAGAATTCTCCAGACTCGAGAGAGAGACAGTACCAGTCTGATCGGCAGAATCCAAAAACAAACAGGGAAGGTCTCAGATAAGCCAATGGCCAGGGGTAGGCGAAAGAACACTTCCAACATAAATCAGGACATCAAGACTTCACCAGCAAACCCCAAAATCGATGGATACTCCAATTCATCAGAAGCACAGGAAAATGACCTTAAAGCCATGCTTGCTCAATTATTTGAGGCTCATAAGGAGGAAATGAACAAATCTTTCAGAGAGTTGGCCAGTCAATTGGAGGTAAAGAAAGAAGAAATAGACAAAACACTTAAAGAAACACAGGCAAACCTAGCCAAACAAATAGAGGCACAAGTAGAGAAAAAATTAGTGGCATATGAAAAGGAAATGAACAAAGAAATAGAGTCCATCGTAGAGAGACAGGAATCCAAATTCAAAAACATGGAAGAAATGGTGCAAGGCATGAAAACAGAATTAGAATCAATAAAGAAAGCACAAAATGAGAAAACTCTTGAGCTGGAGAACTTGGAGAAAAGATCAGGAACCACAAAAGTAAGCATCACCAACAGAATACAAAAGATGGAAGAGAGAATCTCTGGAGCTGAAGACACACTTGCAGAAATTGATACTTCTCTCAAAGAAAAAGTAAAATCAGAAAAATTCCAATCACAAAATATCCAAGAAATCAAGGATGCTATGAAAAGACAAAATCTAAGAATAATAGGAATTGATGAAAAAGAAGACTCCAGGCTCCAAGGTCCAGAAAATATTTTCAAGAAAATCATAGAAGAAAATTTCCCCAACTTAAAGAAAGAGATTTCCATAAATATACAAGAGGCCTACAGAACACCAAATCGACTAGACCAGAAAAGAAACACATCATGTCACATCATAGTCAAAACACTAAATCTACAGAACAAAGAAAAGATATTAAAAGCAGCAAGGGAAAAAGGCCAAGTAACATATGAAGGTAGACCTATCAGAATCACACCAGACTTCTTATCAGAAACTATGAAAGCCAGAAGGGCCTGGGCAAGCATCATGGAGACTCTAAGAGATCACAAATGTCAACCCAGACTACTATACCCTGCAAAGCTTTCAATCAACATAGATGGAGAAAAAAAAATATTCCATGACAAAACTAAATTTCTCCAATATCTATACAGCAAACCAACCCTACAGAAGATACTAGAAGGAAAACTCCAATCCAACGAAAACGAATTCACCCAAGAAAACAGGCCATACAGATAATATCCCAACAAAAATGAAAAGAAAACAAGCAATGAAACAAGGTAAGATCATCGACTCCATTACAAAAGGAACTATCATGCATTGGTCAATATTATCTATCAATATTAATGGACTCAACTCACCAATAAAAAGACACAGGCTAACAGAATGGTTACGGAAACAGGACCCAACATTCTGTTGCATCCAAGAAACACACCTATGCAACAAAGATAAACACTACCTCAGAGTAAAGGGCTGGAAAAATGTTTTTCAAGCAAATGGTTCCAGAAAACAAGCTGGAGCAGCCATCCTAATATCTAATAAAATAGACTTTCATCCGAAGTTAATCAAAAAAGATAAGGAGGACCACTATATTCTCATCAAAGGAAAAATCCAACAAGAGGACACCACAATTTTGAATATCTATGCCCCAAATACAAGAGCACCTACATTTGTAAATGAAAGAATATTAAAGCTCAAATCATACATTGATCCTAATACCTTAATAGTGGGAGACTTCAACACCCCACTCTCATCAAGGGACAGATCAACCAGACAGACACCAAATAGGGAAATAAAAGCACTCACAGAATCCCTGAATCAAATGGACCTAATAGACGTCTACAGATCTTTTCACCCAAACTCAAAAGAGTACACCTTCTTTTCAGCACCACATGGAACCTTCTCCAAAATAGACCATATAGTTGGTCACAAAGCAAGCCTCAACAGATACAAAAGGATTGAAATAATCCCTTGTATACTATCTGACCAACATGGACTAAACCTGGACATCAACAACAACAGAAACAACAAAAAGCCGACACGCACATGGAAACTGAACAACTTACTACTCAATGACAGCTGGGTCAAGGAAGAAATAAAGAAAGAAATTAAAGACTTTCTAGAATTCAATGAAAATGAAGGCACAACATACCCAAAGTGCCTACAAGAAGAAATCCGTAACATCACATACAAACAACTTAATGGCCCAACTGAAAAACCTAGAAAAAAAAAGAAGCAGATACACCCAAGAGGAGCAGACGGCTGGAAATGATCAAACTAAGGGCAGAAATCAATCAATTAGAAACAAATAAAATTATCCAAAGAATCAATGAAACAAAAAGCTGGTTCTTTGAGAAAATCAACAAGATAGACAAACCCTTAGCCAAACTAACTAAAAAGCAGAGAGAAACCACACAAATCAGCAAAATCGGAAAGGAAAATGGGGACATAACTACAGACACTGAGGAAATCCGAACGATTATTAGGTCATACTACAAAAGCCTATATGGCACAAAATTTGAAAATCTAAATGAAATGGATAACTTTCTTGACAGATTCCATCTACCAAAATTAAGTCAAGATCAGGTAGAAAGACTGAATAGTCCTATATCTCACAAGGAAATTGAAGCAGTCATTAACAGTCTCCCCTCCAAAAAAAGCCCTGGACCAAATGGCTTCAGCGCAGAATTCTACAAGACCTTCAAAGAAGTACTAACACCAATTCTCAAACTATTCCATAAAATAGAAACAGAAGGAACACTACCAAACTCATTCTATGAAGCCATAGTCACTTTGATACCTAAACCACACAAAGATCCAACCAAAAAAGAGAACTTCAGACCTATCTCTCTTATGAACATTGATGCAAAAATACTCAATAAAATACTTGCAAACCGAATTCAAGAACACATCAAAGATATCATCCACCATGACCAAGTAGGCTTCATCCCAGGAATGCAAGGGTGGTTCAACATACAGAAATCCATCAATGTAATCCACCACATAAACAAAATGAAGGGGAAAAACCACATGATCTCCTTAGACGCTGAAAAAGCATTTGACAAAGTCCAACACACATTTATGTTTAAAGTCTTGGAGAGATCAGGGATACAAGGCACATACCTAAAGATAGTAAAGGCAATATACAGCAAGCCTATAGCCAACATCAAACTCAATGGAGAGAAACTTAAATCAATCCCACTGAAATCAGGGACAAGACAAGGCTGCCCACTCTCTCCATATCTCTTTAACATCGTACTTGAAGTCCTAGCCAGAGCAATAAGACAACTAAAGGAGATCAAGGGGATACAAATCAGAAAGGAAGAGGTCAAAGTGTCACTATTTGCAGATGATATGATAATATACATGAGCGACCCCAAAGATTCAACCAGAGAACTTCTTCAGCTGATAAACACCTTCAGCAAAGTGGCAGGATACAAAATCAATTCAAAAAAAATCAGAAGCCCTCCTCTATACCAAAGACAAAAAGGCAGAGAAAGAAATCAGGGAAACAACACCCTTCACAATAGCCACTAATAACATAAAGTACCTTGGTGTGACTCTAACCAAGCAAGTGAAAGACCTGTTTGAGAAAAACTTCAAGTCTCTGAAGAAAGAAATTGAGAAGATCTCAGAAGATGGAAAGATCCCCCGTGCTCATGGATTGGTAGGATTAACATTGTGAAAATGGCCATCCTGCCAAAAGCAATCTACAGATTCAATGCAATTCCCATCAAAATACCAACTCAATTCTTTACAGACCTTGAAAAAAGATTCTCAGCTTCATATGGAGAAATAAAACACCCAGAATCTCCAAAACGATCCTGTACAACAACAGATCATCTGGAGGTATCTCCATCCCCGATCTCAAGTTGTACTACAAAGCAATAGTAATAAAAACTGCATGGTATTGGCATAGAAACAGAAAGGAGGATCAATGGAACCGCATAGAAGAGCCAGAAATAAACCCACACACCTATGAATACTCGATATTTGACAAAGAAGCCAAAACCATTCAATGGAAAAAAGACAGCATCTTCAACAAGTGGTGCTGGTCCAACTGGATGTCCACATGCAGAAAAATGAAAATAGATCTCTATTTATCACCCTGCACAAAACTAAAGTCCAAGTGGATCAAAGACCTCAACATAAAACCAGATACTCTAAATCAGTTGGAAAAAAAAGTGGGAAACAGCCTAGAACTCATTGGCACAGGCGACAACTTCCTGAACAGAACACTAACAGCACAGGCTCTAAGAGCAACAATCAATAAATGGGACCTCCTGAAACTGAAAAGCTTCTGTAAAGCAAAAGACACTGTCATCAAAACAAATAGACAGCCTACAGATTGGGAAAGAATCTTCACCAACCGTTTATCTGACAGAGGGCTAATATCCAGTATATATAAAGAACTAAAGAAGCAGAAAAGCAACAAACCAAGTAATCCACTTAAAAAATGGGGAACAGAGCTAAACTGAGAATTCTCGAAAGAGGAACATCGAATGGCAGAGAAACACTTAAAGAAATGCTCAACCTCATTAGCCATTAGGGAAATGCAAATCAAAAAGACCCTGAGATTTCACCTTACACCCATCAGAATGGCCAAGATGAAAAACTCAAGTGATAGCACATGCTGGAGAGGTTGTGGAGAAAAGGGAACCCTCCTCCATTGCTGTTGGGAATGTAAACTGGTTCAACCACTTTGGAAGTCAATCTGGTGCTTTCTCAGACAACTAAGAGTAGTGCTACTTCAAGACCCAGCTATACCACTCCTAGGTATATACCCAAAATTTTCTCAAGTACACAACAAGGCCATTTGTTCAACCATGTTTGTAGCAGCTTTATTTGTAATAGCCAGAACTTGGAAACAACCCAGATGTCCATCAACGGAGGAATGGATACAGAAATTGTGGTATTTTTACACAATGGAATACTACTCAGCAATCAAAAAGGAGGAAATCATGAAATTTGCAGGCAAGTGGTGGGATCTAGAAAAGATCATTCTGAGTGAAGTATCCCAGAAGGAGAAAGACAAACTTGGTATATACTCGCTTATATAGACCTACAAGATATGATAAACATAATGAAATCTACACACCTAAAGAAGATAATCAAGAAAGTGGACACAGGTGAAGGTGATTAATCCTCATTTAGAAAGACAAATGGGATGTGCATTGAGCTTATGACAGGAGTCTACCACAAAAGGCATCTGAAAGACTCTACCTAGCAGTGTTTCATAGCAGACACTAAGACTCATAACCAAACCCTCGGCAGAGCAGGGAATCATATGAAAGAAGGGAAGTTAGTATGATATGGAAAGGATAGGAGCTCTACA
>NW_026595584.1:0-4034 GCF_907164565.1 Psammomys obesus | reverse complement strand
TTTTATAACTGTTGCTCTATAGTACAGCTTGAGATCAGGGATGGAGATACCTCCAGAAGATCTTTTATTGTAGAGGATTGTTTTAGCAATTCTTGGTTTCTTGTTATTCCATATGAAGTTGAGAATTTTTCTTTCCAGGTCTGTAAAGAATTGTGTTGGTAATTTGATGGGAATTGCATTAAATCTGTAGATTGCTTTTGGTAAGATGGCCATTTTTACTATGTTAATCCTGCCAAGCCATGAGCATGGGAGATCTTTCCATCTTCTCATATCTTCCTCTAATTCTTTCTTCAGAGACTTGAAATTTTTTTCATACAAGTCTTTGACTTCCTTGGTTAGGGTTACGCCAAGGTACTTTATGTCATTTGTGGCTATTGTGAATGGTGTTGTTTCTCTAATTTCTTTCACAGCCCTTTTGTCTTTTGTATACAGGAGTGCTACTGATTTTTTTGAGTTAATTTTATATCCGGCCACTTTGCTGAAGGTGTTTATCAGCTGTAGGAATTCCTTGGTAGAGTTTTTGGGGTCACTCATATATACTATCATATCATCTGCAAATAGTGATAATTTGACTTCTTCCTTTCCCATCTGTATCCCCTTGATCTCCTTCGACTGTCTTATTGCTCTAGCAAGGACTTCCAGCACTATGTTGAAGAGATATGGAGACAGTGGGCAGCCTTGTCTTGTCCCTGATTTCAGTGGGATTGCTTTAAGTTTCTCTCCATTCAGTTTGATGTTGGCTATAGGCTTGCTGTATATCGCCTTTACTATGTTTAGATATGTGCCTTGTATCCCTGAACTCTCCAGTACTTTAAACATGAATGGATGTTGGATTTTGTCAAATGCTTTTTCAGCATCTAGGGAGATTATCATGTGGTTTTTTTCTTTCAGTTTGTTAATATGGTGGATCACATTGATGGATTTCCGTATATTGAACCACCCCTGCATACCTGGGATGAAGCCTACTTGGTCATAGTGGATAATATCTTTGATGTGTTCTTGGATTCGGTTTGCAAGTATTTTGTTAAGTATTTTTGCATCAATGTTCATAAGGGAGATTGGCCTGAAATTCTCTTTCTTTGTTGAGTCTTTGTGAGGTTTAGGTACCAAGGTGATTGTGGCTTCATAGAATGAGTTTGGTAATGTTCCTTCTGTTTCTATTTTGTGGAATAGTTTGAAGAGAGTTGGAGTTAGCTCTTCTTTGAAGGTCTGGTAGAACTCTGCACTGAAGCCATCTGGTCCTGGGCTTTTTTTGGATGGGAGACTTTTGATGACTGCTTCTATTTCTTTGGGGGATATAGGACTATTTAGTTGATTTACCTGGTCCTGATTCAGCTTTGGTGAGTCAAATCGATCAAGAAAATTGTCCATTTCATTTAGATTTTCAAATTTTGTGGCATATAGACTTTTGAAGTAAGTCCTAATGATTGTTTGGATTTCCTCAGTGTCTGTAGTTATGTCCCCCTTTTCATTTCTGATTTTGTTGATTTGGGTGGTGTCTCTCTGCCTTTTAGTTAGCTTGGCTAAGGGTTTGTCTATCTTGTTGATTTTCTCAAAGAACCAGCTCTTGGTTTCATTGATTCTTTGAATTGTTTTATTTGTTTCTAATTGATTTATTTCATCCCTGAGTTTGATTATTTCCAGCCGTCTACTCCTTTTTGGTGTGTCTGCTTCTTTTTCTAGGGATTTTAAGTGGGCCATTAAGTTGCTTGAATGAGGTGTCTCGAATTTCTTCTTGAAGGCACTTAGTGCTATGAACTTTCCTCTTAGCACTGCTTTCATTGTGTCCCACAAGTTAGGGTATGTTGTGTCTTCATTTTCATTGAGTTCTAGAAAGGCTTTAATTTCTTTCCTTATTTCTTCCCTGACCCAGCTGTCATTTAGTAACATGTTGTTCAGTTTCCATGTGTGTGTAGGCTTTTTGCTATTTCTGTTATTGTTGAAGTCCAGCTTTATTCCATGGTGATCACACAGGATACAAGGGATTATTTCAGTCTTCTTGTATCTGTTGAGGCTTGCTTTGTGACCAACTATATGGTCTATTTTGGAGAAGGTTCCATGAGGTGCTGAGAAGAAGGTAAATTCTTTTGTGTTTGGGTGTACAGTTCTGTAAATGTCTGTGGGGTCCATTTGATTCATGATCTCTGTCAGAGATATTGTTTCTTTGTTTAATTTCTGTTTTGTTGACCTGTCCTTTGTTGAGAGTGGGGTGTTGAAGTCTCCCACTATTAATGTGTGGGGATCTATATGTGGTTTAAATTTTATCAATGTTTCTTTTACAAATGTGGGTGCTCTTGTATTTGGGGCATAGATGTTCAGGATTGTGATGTCTTCCTGGTGGAATTTTCCCTTGATGAGTATGAAGTGTCCTTCCTCATCTCTTTTTATTAATTTTGGTTGAAAGTCTATTTTATCAGATATTAGAATGGCTACTCCTGCTTGTTTCTTGGGTCCATTTGCTTGGAAAGTCATCTTCCAACCTTTTACCCTCAGGTAATGTCTATCTTTGTGTCTTAGGTGTGTTTCTTGTATGCAACAGATTGCTGGGTTTTGTTTACGTATCCATTCTGTTAATCTGTGTCTTTTTACTGGAGAGTTGAGTCCATTGATGTTGAGAGAGATTAATGACCAGTGGCTATTGGATCCTTTGATTTTGATGTTGGCTGTGTTCATAAGTTTGTGTGCTTGGTTGCTTTTTGTTTTGCTGTAGTAAGGTTAATTATTTCCTGTGTTTTCTTGACAGAAGCTAAGATTTTAGTGGGTTTATTCTATATTGTATGTTTATATGAGTGAGTATATACCATGCGTGTCTTTTTGCTTCTGGGACAACTTACTCAGGATGATCCTTTCCAGGTCCCACCATTTACCTGAAAATTGCATGATTTCCTTATTTTTCATTGCTGGGTAATACTCCATTGTATAGATGTACCACAGTTTCTGCATCCATTCTTCAGTTGAGGGGCATCTGGGTTGTTTCCAGCTTCTGGCTATTACAAATAAAGCTGCTACAAACATGGTTGAGCAAATGTCCTTATTGTGTACTTGAGCCTCTTTTGGGTATATGCCTAGGAGTGGTATGGCTGGATCTTGAGGAAGCACTATTCCTAGTTTTCTGAGAAAGTGCCAGATTGATTTCCAGAGTGGTTGTACAAGTTTACATTCCCACCAGCAGTGGAGGAGGGTTCCCCTTTCTCCACAACCTCTCCAGCATGTGTTGTCACTTGAGTTTTTCATCTTGGCCATTCTGATGGGTGTAAGGTGAAATCTCAGGGTTGTTTTGATTTGCATTTCCCTAATGGCTAATGAGGTTGAGCATTTCTTTAAGTGCTTCTCTGCCATTCGATATTCCTCTACAGAGAATTCTCTCTTTAGCTCTGTTCCCCATTTTTTAAGTGGATTACTTGGTTTATTGCTTTTCAGCTTGTTTAGTTCTTTATATATATTGGATATGAGTCCTCTGTCAGATAAAGGGTTGGTGATGATTCTTTCCCAATCTGTAGGCAGTCGCTTTGTTTTGATGACAGTGTCCTTTGCTTTGCAGAAGCTTTTCAGTTTCATGAGGTCCCATTTATTGATTGTTGCTCTTAGAGCCTGTGCTGTTGGTGTTCTGTTCAGGAAGTTGTCTCCTGTACCAATGAGTTCTAGGGTATTCCCCACTTTTTTTTCTAGCCGATTTAATGTGTCTGGTTTTATGTTGAGGTCTTTGATCCACTTGGACTTCAGTTTTGTGCAGGGAGATAAGTATGGATTTATTTTCATTTTTCTACATGTAGACATCCAGTTGGACTAGCACCATTTGTTGAAGATGCTATCTTTTTTCCATTGTATGGTTTTGGCATCTTCGTCAAAAATCAGGTGTCCGTAAGTGTGTGGGTTTATTTCTGGGTCTTCTGTTCGATTCCATTGATCCACCATTCTGTTTCTATGCCAGTACCATGCAGTTTTATAACTGTTGCTCTATAGTACAGCTTGAGATCAGGGATGGAGATACCTCCAGAAGATCTTTTATTGTAGAGGATTGTTTTAGCAATTCT
>NW_026595583.1:0-13377 GCF_907164565.1 Psammomys obesus | reverse complement strand
TGTGTGTGTGTGTGTGTGTGTGTGTGTGTGTGTGTGTGTGTGTGTGTGTAGCCTCGGCTGTCCTTGCTTTGTAGACCAGGCTGGCCTCAAACTCACAGAGATCCGCCTGCCTCTGCCTCCCTGAGTGCTGGGATTACAGGTTTGTGCCACCTTTCCTGGCAATAAAAAATTCTTGATTGATGATAATGTTAATGCAAAATGGTTGAATTATTTTCCCTTCTAGTTTACTCCCACATTTTTTAGTACTTGGTATATGTCTGTAATGTTTAGCACTACAAATGAAATTTGTTGGTTGGTTATGTTCTGTCTCCCTTTCTAGGAGGGGAGCTTGGCGAAGGCGGGATCACTAAACTCCTTGTTTAGTGATGGGCAAACACCTAGGTACTGCTTATCAGTTCTTATGAACTTATTGCTGTACTTTTGTACAAAGGGCTTCTTGTGGTTTTTACACTCCTTATTGGTGTGTATGTTTTTCTAAGAAAGAGAACGTAAATGACTGTTGTTAACTTATACCGTGCCTATCGAGGAATTAGACATGGCCTATATATTGCATTATGTATTTAAGTTCAGTTTATTTTGGGTTTTGCGCGTTGAGTATTCAGCTGAATGCTAACCTGTATTGCATGATCTCTTCATCTCATCCTAATGAATTATGTCTGATTTTCCAGGTTGTGTGATAGCTGAGCTTTTCACGGAAGGTGTACCCTTGTTTGATCTCTCTCAACTGTTGGCATATAGAAATGGACATTTTTTCCCTGAACAAGTGCTAAATAAAATTGAAGATCACAGTATCAGAGAATTGGTAACTATGCTACAAATATTTGCCATGAGGTTTTCATTTCCTATGTCCTAGCTGGCCTGGAGCGCACTCTGTTAGCTTACTCAGGACAGGCCTCCCGCCTTAGCCTCCTGAGTGCTGGGATGACAGGCACGGCAGCCAGTCCCCCCTTCACAACAAATCTGGAAGAAAACCTAGTACAGATAAACATAATTTGAAACCTTATTAGAAAGAAATGTGCTATTTTTTTCCCCTCTTAGGCATAACGCACATTTGACATTAAAAAAAGAAAGAAAAAAGGCAGAAAAATGACTTCATTACATATTGTTCCATGATAATCCTAACTCTCTGCTTTGGGCAGATTTGGAAGTGGGGGCTGTGGGGTCTGCATAGGTTTGGAGAGGCTGTCCTAGAGAGAGCTTGCTCGTGAGGAATGAAGAAGACAGATGTACAGTGGCGAGAGAAAGGCATCAGCCTTAGCAGAGCACAATGGCGAGGTGTCTTCCCGTGGCTGCAGATGTGGGCTGCTCTGGAAGGGAGCTGCACAGTCACGTGGTTATGGTAGCACAGGGCTGAGGAATTGTGTGCACGACCATTGGATTGGATGTCTGTATCACTGTTTCCTGAGGAACTGTGTGCATGGCCATTGGATGAGATGTCACTGAGGGCTTCTTTCCAAAGTAACCGATGCTGTGATAATGATCTGGGTTATGTAAAAGGTGGTGGTCTATTTAGAATACTCTGCAGTATTCTAAGTGGAGAAATACACAGTTTGTTTTCTCCTAGGTGCTAGGCCTAGTGGCATGGTCTACTATCCTAGCTACTTAGGGGACCCCAAATTCCAAATCTGCCTGAGGGTACAGACTGTGCTCAAGGCCAGGTTAGTGAATTTAGCAAACCCCTGTCTCAAAATAAATACAACTTACGAGGTGCTGGGCTCAGCTCCTGTCAGCACAGGCCTGGAATGTGTTTGCTGAATGAGGAAGGCTGGAGCAGGGTGCGTGTGGGGTTCTGGGTAGCCTGGACTACATAAGGAGAGTGTCTCAAGAACAAAGAAGGGAAACCCTGGAGGAGGCCAGCATAGCTTGTGCTGAGAAGCAGGCCAGCTGCTCCTCCTTGGAGCTGAGATTTGTGGAGTCACTTTAGCTGAGCAGCAGCATGTCTTTGGACCTACATTTTCTTGATTTGAAAGTCAGTTTGTATATTAATCTTTAGTGCATTAATGCAAATGTAAAAGTAATTCTTTGATTGTTTTTTCACATAGTGCACTTGATTCCCCTAATTTCAGGGCTAATTTCTAGTGTAGAATTCAAAAAGAAAGCCAAACTTGCAGATACGTTTTTATGATATTTTATGTATTTGACTAGAGGAAGCATTGAGCTGTTTTTATATTTTGAAAGAATTTGTCCTCGTATAGTTATGTTATTTCTTATGTTCACATTTTCCACATTTTAAAATAGTAGATTGTGTGTGTGTGTGCACAGGCATGTGTGCGTGGGTACTAGATCCCTTGGATCTAAACTTAAAAGTGGCTGTGAGCTGCTTGATGCGAGTGCTGGCAGCTAAGCAGGTGCTCCAAGGTGCTGAGCCATCTCTCCGCTCTAGTATTTTCTACCTTTGAAGTGCTGGGATCTTACACGGGACCTCACACGTCTGTGCCAGCACTCTATCCCTGAGCTACATTTCCAGCCCTTTGATTCACCTCTCAACTAAGCTACACTTAAACCATGTGCTAATCCTTTGGATTTGCATTAGTGTAGTTTAAACCAGAACTCTTAATTGGGGTGCTGAAAATGATCTCAGGAGTTCTATAATTTCTTCCAGATTCATGTGTTGATTTGTGTGTGCAAGTGTGTCTAATTGTTTTTCTCTGAAGATCAGTTGCTTTTTAATAGCAAATATCGAAGAGGGTGTGGCCTCTTATATACCAGGCTCTCTGTGTACATTAGTGTGTAATGTCCTGTTGCCTTCTAGGATGATGAGAGACCTAATTAGTTCTAAATAGAAAGGCTAGCTGGGCATGGTGGTGCAAACCTCGGATTCCAGTATTTAGGAGAGGCAGAGGCCACAAGGCCAGCCTGTCTACACAAGTCAGTCAGTTCCAGGCCAGTCAGGGCAACATGGTCAGATGTGGGGTTTTTTTTGTTGTTGTTTTGTTTTTGTTTTTTAAGAATGGTTGGACAAAGAGAATAATTAGAATTACCTCAGAAATCCTTTAAATCTCATGTAATTGCTCTTGTAACTTTCATTTGGCTTGGTGTGCGTGCTTGCATGTGTATGTGTGTGTATAGACAGGATCTTATGCAGTCCAGACTGGCCTTGAACTTGTTACATAGCTCAGGAGGCTGGCCTTGTTTGTTAGTTACAGGTCTGAGCCACCCATCTGGCTTTCATTTCGTCTTCTAAAATGTACCATTTTCTCCTTTCATGTAGGTAACTCAGATGATCCATTGTGAGCCAGAAAAGCGTTTGGAGGCTGAAGATTACTTGAAGCAGCAGCGTGGCAATGCTTTTCCTGAGATATTTTATACTTTCCTTCAGCCTTACATGGCTCAGTTCGCAAAGGAAACCTTTCTCTCTGCAGATGAGCGGATTTTGGTTATACGGAAAGATTTGGGCAACATTATTCACAACCTCTGTGGACATGACTTGCCAGAAAAAGCAGAAGGGGAGCCCAAGGAAAGCGGATTGGTTGTCCTGGTGTCTGTCATAACCTCGTGCCTGCAGACTCTCAAGTCCTGTGACTCCAAACTGGCCGCCTTGGAGCTCATTCTCCACTTGGCCCCGAGGCTGAGTGTGGAGATCCTTCTGGATCGCATTACTCCCTACTTGTTGCATTTCAGCAATGACTCGGTTCCCAGAGTGAGGGCTGAAGCCCTGAGGACGCTCACCAAAGTTCTTGCCCTTGTCAAAGAGGTTCCCCGTAATGACGTCAATATCTATCCAGAGTACATTCTGCCAGGCATAGCCCACCTGGCCCAAGATGACGCCACTATTGTGAGACTGGCCTATGCTGGTAAGAGCCCATTGACCTGTCACATGCTCACACTTGGGATTTTCCGATTTCTTTGGGAATTCCTTGTGTGAACTTTGCTCTTGAGTTACGAATACATACATATTAATTATCTATAGCTAATTTATTCCTGGGACTCAACTTTTGTATATTCCTTTGCATTTAAACTGATTAGAATTATCAGATGAAAAAGTGTACGCTGTGGACCCTCGCGGTTTGACCTGGGATAGAGCATTTAGCTGGAGAAAGACTAATGTTTATAGACACCAGCTCCTGAGCTAGAGCTGCAGCCTTTACAAAATGTCACTGAGCAAACAGTGTATTTCGGGGCAGAACACCCAGTTGCTATTGAGAAGGACGGTGGTGGTGATGGAAGGCTGAGTTAAGCCCCGTTCTGCTTACTTAGTGCTCAGGGTGCCTGGCATCTTCTGGCACGGGGTGCCACGAACACCTACTTTCTCTCCTTAGAATCCTCATCCACGAGCTCAACAGTGAAGATTCATGTTTTTAGCTCCTCACAGTAATTCTGAACACTTACTTCACCATGGGAGATATCACTGAGACATTTACATAATCCATAATTTATAGCTATGATCTAATGCAAAATGGACCTTCTGTTTGGAAGTCTTTGTACATAATGTGTAGCACACATGTGGTTATTGTTACTGTCACATTTTTGAAAGCAGTTTGCTTATTATTTGCTTGTCGTTTTTCAGAGAATATGTAAATACTCGTCTTTGGACACTAATTTTATGTCTAGGCACAATCCAAAGGCTCGGTGGTTGTTGGGTGGTCTGTTTCCGTGCGTGTATTGTTCCTGGTCTTTGTTGTTTGTGTATTGTGGAGGCATAAAGTGAGGTTTAGAAATCCAGGATCTCTTTAAGACACATCTGATCTTATTTGTAACGGCCTGTTTCCAATTCATTTGGGAATCAGGTAAATGAACTAACATGCAGGAGGCACAGGTTTTAAAGAAACTGTCTATTATTCTTATTTCAGTTTGGTGACCCTGCTTTTGGCGTAGTGTATCTTACCTGTCCTCATTTGTCACGTGGGTAAAGTTCTGATGTCCAGGGGACATGTTAATGTATTGGCATGCAGTTACTGAAAGCCCTGGCATAAAAGCAACAGCTGCTGTGCATCCAAAACCCTGCTTGCTGACAAGGCACCGATTGCTCAAGGGTGCTGCAGGAGTTGGTTGTGAGGCTGTGCCATTAACCCTTGCAGCACCCCTCATCTACAAGATTGAGAAAGACTAAGTGACCTGGCTGTGACCAGCTGTTTCCGGTCTAGTGTCTAGTTCCTAGAGCTGCAGCAGCAGAGCGTGGCTTCAAAATGGCCTTGCTTTTCTTTGGTTCCTCTGAGAGTCCGTGATAACTCAGGCTCAGAGGCAGCACCTTTCAGTGAGAAATACATGCCGACATAGAAGCAGGAATGTTTTTTAACTTGTGTGGTTGAGTATAACTAAATTATACATAGCAGTAAGCATAAAAGCTTAAACTCCCACCTTTTTTTTCCCTTTGCAGTATTCTTTTTCATCTCAGAAGATGCTGGCATAGATATATTTTGTATAAAGTGAACTTAAAAATGTGTTGTTTTATAGACTTACATGGGGAATTACACTACCCAGACTTTCAAAGACCTAGGAAAGAGCCTTTTCTAATAAAGGTATATGGTTGGCCTGCATGTCTATGAGTTATGTACCTATCAGCTCACCAAACTGAAGAGAGAAATCTTCATTAAAAATGTATGGCCTTGTTCTCTCAACAGTATAGTGTAGATCTGAAGTAAGTGGGAGGCGTGCGGAAAGCACGCAAGTGCGATGGCGCTTTCTGCAAGGGCTGTGAGCTGCAGAGGAGGCCTGAGAGCTTCTCCTGGCCGTGCATGCCGAGCTCAGTGCACAGGTGCTCAGGAAGTGGACGTGGCTAGAGGTTGGCTTATTATCAGGCATGATCTAGAAATCTCCCATTTCTCCTTTACTTGATGTTAGAGATCAAACCCAAGTCTTTTGTGCTCCTGTGCTACCTGGTAGACAAGTATTCTACCGAACTTCACGTTAGGCCCTAGTTTCTTGTGTTAGGGTATTGTGGGATAACATTTTACTTACGTAGTTCTGTGTGCGTGTGTGTGTGGGTGTGTGGTGTGCACCTGTGTACATGTAAGACCAGGGGTGAATGTTGGCTGTCTTTCTGTTTCTCTACTTTAATTTTTGAGTCAAGCAGAAACTTACCAATTTGGCCAGACTGGCTGGCCAGCAAGCCCTAGGGATCCTCCCGTCCCTTGTCTGCCAGCACTGGGATTGTGGCTGGGTGCTGCCACACACCCCATGCGTGCTGGGGATCTGAACACAAGTTGTCCTGCTTGCTTGGGATGATTGAGCCATCTTCCTAGCCCAAGTTTTTGTTGTGTTTCGAGCAATGTTGAACCTGGCCGTGGTGGGGTACAGCAGGACCGGAAGACTAAGAGAACTGCCTTACTGATAGGCGCAGCTGCAGCAGGGTACGTTCGATCTCACAGACATTACAAAGTAAGGCAATGTGTGCGGCTGTGGATTTGACCTCTAGCACTCCTTTCTAGTTTAAGGTAGTTATTGTATGTTCAGTGCTATTCATTGCTAAGAAAGAAGAGTACAGTCTGTGGCCACTTAGAGTCATAGGCAGAGCACAGGAGCAGAAGGCAAGAGAGGATACAGAAGAAGGAATAAATAGAAATAGAGTGAAGCAGAGAAAAGACACATGACAGCACAGTGACAGCAGAAGCTAGAACGGGATGCTTTCAGTGGTGAAGAGCGTTGGGCAGTCTCGTAGGTTGAGACAGTCAGTACATAGCCTGGCCGGCGGTCTCACTCCCAGTCCACGAGAAGCTCAGGATATTACTTGAACAGCAGACTAACGATGGCTGATTCAGTTTAGTAGTGGCTTTTTAAGGCAGCCGTGACTCCTCTTTATCTGAGGAAACCGAGACTCAGTTGGTAAGCTGCAGCCTTGAGGGATGAGCCCTGGTCTGTCTGATTCTGGCCCCGTGTGACGGTATTTTTGTGCATGTTTCTGTGTTAGTCTAATAACTACTTCAGTGTGGTCAGGAAATCTCTAAAGGCTAGCTCTGGGGAAGGATTAAGCATTTTCTCTTTTTCTTTCATTAGAACTGGATACTTTATTTCAGACAGTTTTTGAAAATGCAGAATTTTGTTGTTGTTTGAGTTTATCATCGGTTATGAGATCATTTACAAAGATTCTGATTAAGGGCTAACTTGCAAAATCCTGCTTTTCCTCTACAATTTATGATTAAAACTTAGATGTATAAAGACTTGGGGATTCTGGCCGAATGATGACCTGTAGTCACCCACGCTTTGGAGGCAGAAGCAGGAGGGTCTTAGTGTGAGGCACTTGAGTGCACAGGACTTTGGGAGGAAATGTTACAAGCAGTGTGAAAATTTGAGGTCATGATTATAACTTTTGCTGGTATCTCATAGAAAACATAGCTCTATTGGCCGAAACAGCTCTGCGGTTCCTAGAACTAGTACAGCTAAAAACTCTCAACATGGAGAACGACCCGGATAGTGAAGAAGTAGAGGAAGCCACACATCCGAACGGAGACTACGACACAGGTAGTGTTGTTTCGCGAATCCTCATCATTTACACCAAATCGCTCATGTTAACTTGCACAAGCTGTCACTTGCTACTCTCTTGTAAAGTGAAGGGGCAGCGAGTATTAGGATAGGAAGGGCCCCGCCACATTATCCTCACACGCTGTTACCTAGACATGATCCACCTGTCCTTGTGGATTCCATACTTGCTTCAGCCAGAGTCATGTGATCAGGAAAGCTAGCTGAATTGTGTGGTTCTCATTAAGAAATGAGAACCTTAGGCCTTTTCTTCAGGCATGAGTAGTGTTGAGTATCCTTAGTTATGAGCTATTTTCATTTAGTAATTACTATCTCTGGTTTACATATTGAAGTTCCCCATTTACTATACAAAAATGCCTATATAGTAAACTCACTGAGGCCTGTGGCTTGGGTTTCTAGCAGGTTTTTAGCCAAAGATTCAGAAGCATAATCAAATCTGCTCTGTGCGGTTTAAGTTGAGAACTACTAGGGAAATCTAGTGTATACATTTGTATGCAATGGACAATTGTAAAGGAAATGGACCATTTTCAGATAATGAATTTAGCTGTCACAGCTTTGGAGTAGCTGAAGTTTGCTTCTTTGTCAGCATGTACTTTACCTCCCAGATGGTCAGCTGGATGGTACTGGGCAGAGCAGGACAGCTTTGTCTCCTTTAATTCAGCTGAGACGCGGTTAAGAATGTCCTCTGCAACCAGGCAACGAGGGAGCAGTAGGGAAATGGCAAGAACCGTGATCAATGCTCCCAGACATTAGCAAGGGACAGACAGACAACTAGGTGGACAAATAAGGATGAGTAGGAGGTGCAGAGAGGAAGGCTGCTCTTCTTTATGATATATTCTGTGGGTATCTCTATATAATCAATTTACTCAAATGTGCTTTCTAAAAGTTACATGCTAAACCAGCCTGGTACTTTGCTGGCCTTGAGTACCATGTTAGTGGGAGGTGATGAGCTCTCCTTTCTGGTGCTTCCCCCTGCGTTTCTTCTCGAGCTCGTAGATGGAGAGATGTTCTGCGACACGGTAGCTGTTCTTATAGTATGACTGGTAGGATGTGTTCAGTGTTCCATCTCCAGGCCTTTCAACAGTGGTGGGAAGCTTAGCAAGTATAGGCTGTGTGTGGAAGCTCCTATGCTCATGCTATTACTCTACTAAGTAAGAAATAAGACAAGCCTCGGTGTGAGTGGGCCATACCTATGATTTCATCACTCTGGAGGCCAGGTAGGAGGACTGTGAGTTCCCCGCCAGCGTGGGCTCAACAGCCAGTTCCAAGACAGCCTGAGCTACATAACCAAAATGACAAGATACAAAATGCGTGGTCTACATGTGTGTGGGGAGAATTGATCCTTTTTTTTTTTGTGTGTTTTTAGAGCTCCAAGCCTTGCATGAAATGGTCCAGCAGAAAGTTGTCACTTTGTTAAGCGATCCTGAAAATATTGTGAAACAAACTTTAATGGAGAATGGAATCACGCGTTTGTGCGTCTTCTTCGGACGTCAGAAAGCCAATGATGTGTTGTTGTCCCACATGATCACATTCCTAAATGACAAGAATGATTGGCACCTGCGGGGAGCTTTCTTTGATAGTATAGTTGGTATGTTTGTGTTTGTTTTTAAATTCATCTTTAAGATTATAAATTGCTCTCTCAGACCCTCCCCCATTGCTTTGAAAGATAGGTAATGATATTATCAAGTTTTGTTGATGAATGAATTCTTAGTATTTCTGTCCATCTACATGTTCTTTAACAATATAACGGATCAAGGAGAAGTTTAATTAATCTGTGTTGTGGTGATATGAAGAAATAGCATGTGGTCGTTAAGAACAGTGACCCGGGAAAGTGCATGAACTACTACAGAAGTGACTGGGGGTGTTTCAGGTCTGCCTGAAGTGTGAGCCCAGTGGTGTGGTGGCAGGAACAGAGATTAGTCTGTTCTCAGGGAGAGGTTACAGTGTATTATTTACGCCATGTCTATCTGCTGGACTAGCATAGTAGCTTATTGTTTGGTTTATATTTTCCATACTTGCCAATTTTTATACAGCGGACATGTATTTTTCTTTTTATAAGTTTTTTTCTTTTTAAAAACTTCTTATTGGTTATTTGTGAATTTTACTCAAGTACCCCAATCCCACTTATTTCCCTCTCCCCTAATATCCGCCCTCACCCTTCCCCGCAACAGAAAAAAACTGTCATTGTAGAAGCCGTAGTGTGTCACAGTGTGTACCTCTTTGTCCACACTTCTTTACTTGCTGTGTTTATGGCTATGATTCGTTGGTCTGGTATGAGGCCTCTGGCTTTATCAATACTGGAACTCCTCTCAGATATCCTGTTGTTGTCCTGTGTCATAGAGATCCTGTAGTTTTGGATCTGTAGGACCCCTTCACACACTTCATTGTTGGGGTGGGCCAATTCAAATTCCTGGATCTGGGCCTGAGAGGTGTGTGAGCTGGGCCGCCCATTAGCTCTCCTGTCCTCCTGTCCTCGGGGCTGGCTCACTGGCAACTCCTGCAGCTAAAGCCAACTCTTCTCTGATGCCCAGAAAGGTACAGGGTCTGCTCTTCTAAGTGTTGCAGCCAGTGAGGGACATGGCCGGCTCTCCCACTCTCACTTTCCCATCTGCTGTCGGTGGCAAGGGATGAAGGAGGGGAGGAGGGTATCCCCCCTTTATCTGAGTCACTGCACAGCCGACTAGAGGCCCAGCTTTCCCACACTCACACCCATGGGGTGGCAACTCCTGCCACCAGGGTCAGCTCTACTGTGCTGCCCAGGTGAGGTGCCGGGCCTGCTCTCCCAAGTGCTGCAGCTGGTGAAGGGCAGGGCCAGCTCTTCTACTCTCACCACCCCAGGGCTAGGCCTTTCACTGGCTGCAGGGGTGGGGGCAAGGAGGGAGGAGGGCCCAAAGTGCCGAGGTCACGGATTAATTTTAATTTTGAATTATGTTATGCAGGGAGTCCTTCATATTTATTTAAGTAAACAGGATGATTAAGTATTTAAGTGTGGTCATGCTCTGCCTGCTGATGGGCTTTGTTCTGAGAAATGGCACTGCATGTTGGCACTGTCACTCAGATGAGTGAACGCCACACCTGTCTTACTGCAGCTCACTCCCACTCATTACTAGTACATGCCTTACTTACTAGTTTCTATAGCTAGAAGTATACAAAGTTTAAGTTCTACTTTGGGTACGCAGAGGTTCTTCTGTAGTTAGCTTTCGGTTTCTGTGAGAAAGACCATGACCAAATTCAATGTGAAGAGGGAGAGGATATATTTCATTGTACAGCTGACAGTCCACCATTGAGGGCAGTCAGGACAGGAACTCAAGGGGAGGAAGCTAAAAGTGAGACCTGAACCAGAGGCCATGGAAGAATTATGCTTACTGCCTTGCTCCCATACTTTGCTCAGCTTGCTCTCTTGCTTGCTAAGTGTGATGCTGCCCATAGTGGTCTAGGCATTGCCACATCAGTCGTTAGTCAAGAAAATGAGCCACACACTTGCCTGGAGGTTAATCTGATGGGGGCAGTTCATCACTTGAGGTTCCTTTTAACCAGATGATGCTCTCTTTTGTCAAGTTGATAAAAAAGGAATGAGCACAGACTTTGTTGCATATATATATATATATATATATATATATATGTGTTATATATATATGTGTGTGTGTGTGTGTGTGTGTATATATATATATATATATATATATGTATGTATGTATGTATGTATGTATTTCAGTTTGTTTTAATCACTGAGTTAAAAAACATGAACATAGCTTTCATAGGAAGCACTCTAGTTACTGCCCAGTCAGTAAAGTATTCTTTCTGTAAGCAAAGAATATAAGCATGTTTTTAAAATTGTTCACATTTTTATGTTATTTTTGACTACCAATTTCAGGTGCTACGCACCCCACCCACTCCCAGCCAGGAATAGGCTTTACCTAATATTTGCTTGTTAAAAGAATAAAGTAACAAATTTTCATGTATATTTTTGCTTCTAGTCAAGCTACAAAACCTTTTGCTGATGTTTACGTGTTTGTATTTCTTACATTATCTTTGATTATTTTGGTTATTTATCTTTCATGAAGTTACATTTATGTTTATGGGTGTTTGGGAGCTTATAGAACATTAACTATCATTTTGAAGGCAAATCTTTTTTTCTCTATTTTGATTTTTTAATGTATTTAAAACAACGTTATGTTTTGGTTTTTGAAGAAGTCTTACTGTGTAATTTAGCTGCATCCCAAATCTTGGGATGATAGTCATGCATATGCTACCATACATGGTCCAGGATGAAGCCTTAGCTGATATGCAGTCACATATGATTTCCCTTGTTAGTTTTTTTATGATTTATTTAATTTTATTTTATGTGCATTAGTGTGAGGGTGTCAGATCTCTTGAAACCGGAGTTAGAGACAGTTGTAAGCTGCTATGTGGGTGCTGGGAATTGATCCTGGATCCTTAGGAAGAGCAGACAGCACTCTTAACCACTGAGCCATCTCTCTAGCTCCTCCCTTGTTAGTTTTTACAGTGCTGAGCACTTCCTAGTGTTCAGTTTTGAGAAGCTTACTTAATATATTATTATTGCTCTGCTTTTTATTTGTAGTATAAGAAGGTTAATGCCCTTCCTTCCCCTGAATACCTTTGCACCCTCCCTTTGCTCAGTTGAATTCTTATTTATTTAATCATTTTTATAGCCTGATCCCTACAGCCCCTTCTCTCCTCTCCTTCCATTTCCACCTTCCCACCTCCTCCCTGCATTCCTCCCTCCCCTTCTCTTCAGAGAAGGGGCAGCCTTCCATTTGTACCAGCCTGCCCTGGCACATCAAGTCGCAGCAGGACTAGGAGCTTCCTCTCCCACTGAATCCAGATAAGGCAGTCCAGCTATGGGGAAGGGATCTAAATGCAGGCAACAGAGTCAGAGGCAGCCCTTGCTGTAGTTGTTAGGGGACCCACATGAAGAACAGGCTGCACATCTGCTACATATGTGTAGGGAATCTAGGTCCAGCCAGTGTATGCTCTTTGGTTAGTTGTTCAGTCTCTGAGCCCTCATGGGCCCCGGTTAGTATACTCTGTAGGTCTTCTTGTTGTGTCCTTGACCCCTCTGGCTCCCTCAGTTGTTCCTCCCTTTTCCACAAAACTCCCCAAGCTTGGCCTATTGTTTGGCTGTAGGTCTCCATATCTGTTTCCATAAGCTTCTTGTTGAAGCCTCTCAGAAGACGGTTATGCTAGGCTCTTGTCTGCAATCATAGCAGAGTATCATTAATAGTGTCAGAGGTTGGCTCTCTCCCGTGTGGTGAGTGGGTCTCAAGTCATTGGTTGGCCATTCCTTCAATCTCTCCTCCATCTTTATCCCTACACTTCTTTTAGGAAGGAAAAATTTGGGGTGGAACGTTTTATGGGTGGGGTGTTGGCCCCTTCCCTCTACTAGAGGTCCTACCTGGCTCAAGGGGGTGGCCACTCCAGGCTCTGTATCCTCTGCTGCTAAGAGTCTCAGCTCAGGTCGCCTCCATAGACTCCTAAGAGCCTCCTCCATCACATAGATGTGTCCCCCCACTGTCATGATAAACATTTTACTTTGAGTCCTATAATTAAAGCGTTTTCAAATAAAGATATTTTAAAGGACCAGAGTAACATTTCCATTATGTGTGAGTCTTGTCTAAAAGTCAGCCTCTCCCAAGGCCCCTGTTTGATCACTCCCCTGCACTTGAATGTGTGGGTGACAGTGACAGCAGAGGCTACTTTCTGTCTCTCAGTGACTAGATTCATTGCACATTTTAACTTATTTCCTGTTTAGACATGACTTTGTTATTTGCTCAGAAGTTTTAGATCTGCCTTCTTTTCTCCACCTGTCTGCAGCATTTTGCTTCTTTCCTGCCAGTATTATTGCTTAGAGTCCTTCCCATTTTCTCCTGGTGTTATTCTTGAAATTTAGTATGGGGTGTGTGTGTGTGTGTGTGTGTGTACATATTCATGTGTGGCTGTGTG
>NW_026595582.1:0-34124 GCF_907164565.1 Psammomys obesus | reverse complement strand
TGTGTGTGTGTGTGTGTGTGTGTGTGTGTGTGTGTGTGTGTGTGTGTATGTGTGTATGTATGCCTCATGCACGCTACAGGAACGGCTCTGCCACCAAACCAGGTCCCCAGCCAAAAGGCCAGGTTTCAGCAAGGTAAAGTAAGCATAAAGCATGCATGTGCCAAATCCTGTTTAGTTTAGTAATAAGGAAAACACTAAGATGCTACAACTTGTTCAAAGAACCATTTAAAGAGCAAAGATTCAAATAATTCTTAAGAGAATTTTCAAGTAGTTTAAAAATAGATTTGCCTTTAAAATGATTCTATCATCTATCTATTTACCTACCTACACAAGAATCTCTTGCTGGTTGTCTATAACTGACAGAATCATCAAAATTTCCAAAATGAAACAAAAGAAATAATAAGGGTAAGATAATTTTTTTTATTCTACTAAATAGGAAAGTAGTTTATAGGAGGATTAATAAAGTGAAAATTAACAATAAATTTTCTTGCAGAATGTAAAAAAAAATAGTAAGTTCAAAACTGGGTGTGGTGGTTCATTCATGTGTTACAGCCAGCGAGAGCACAATTACCGGGCAGGCAGATAAAGGGAACTTGGAGAGTGAATTGATGCAACAGCAAGAGGTTTATTCAAGCCATTGCTTTTTGTGGCTGCCCTCCAAACCAGTGAGGAACAGCACCTCGAGACAAAAGCCTGGAGCTTTTAAAAGAAAAAACGTGGGAAGCACGGGGCGGGGGGAGGGGTGTCAGTTTGCAAGCTTGGCAGTTTAGGATTGAGGGAAGAGGCTATAGGTGGTTGACTTTTAAAATGATTGATTCATTTTAGGCACCCAAGTCCAGTCAGTCCCTCCCATGACATCTGTACCAGTTGCCAGGCAACCCTATCTGGTACTGCATTTCTGGACATTCTTTCCCATAGGGGTGGAGACCTTTGGCATTTCTTTGCAACAGGGTGGGTCTTGTCTCAATTCACCTGCTTCTCCTTTCGTCCTTCTGCTTTCTAGAAAAGCACTGAAAGAGCTTAGTTTAATACAGGGTATAAGATATATAAAGAAACCTGTAAAGCTAGCCTGTTCCTTTCACATGTATTCCCAAGACTTGGGAAACAGAGACTGTTAAGATCATCAAGGATTCAAAGCCAGCCTGGGTTATAGACTGAGTTCCAACATAGCCTACATTACGGAATGAGACCCTGCCTCAAAAGTCAAAACAAGATGTCAAAAATAAATGTAGCAAAACAAGTTCAGACAATGAGAGGCAGGAACAGCTTGGGTGAGAGAACTAGAAAGAATTCCCATCATTGGAAGTCTGCTTATACATTTTCTGAGTACACACACGCGCACGCGCGTGCACACACACACACACACACACACTTTCATAAACGTGCGTAAACATTCTTGAAAAACGCCACGTTTTCAGGAGTGCTGCATTCTGTAAAATGTTGCCGTGGAAGGAGTTCTCAAAGGCTATCTATTTTAAAAATAAAACCTGGTGCTACAGGAATGAGACTTGACTACTGCAAGAAACAGTCCTGTCCTCCTAAGGTGCAGCAATCACCCGTCTTCACCACCTCCTTTTCTGCTCTGATGGCTGGCTCTGCTTCCACCATCTTGTTTCGTTGTGTAATTAAAAAGAATCTCACACGAGAGCCACTTGTGTGGACCTCCACCAGGATATCAAGATGCAACTCTCTGCTCATTTGTCTTGTGAGTTTTCTCTCTCAGGCAGGGAGAGGAGACATAGCTGGGTTTTTGATCACCAGCTAGGAGGAAGAGGGAAGAACTCTGGATTCCACAAAAGGTAGAGATTCATTAATAGCACACTTTGGTAGATGAGGCAATACCATGAGTCAATCTATAAGGATAATTAAGCTGTGTAGGTCAAGGGCAAAATACAACTATTCAGACCCCTGAAAATCCATTAGACAAAATCTTGAGAAACATTTAAAATCTGTAATATTTCATCACTGGTGAGTTTTAAAAGGTGCTTTATTACTGCTAAATAATGTTGGAGAAACAATAAAAGCCTAATTCTCCACAACATGACTTTGTAAAAAAAAAAAAAAAAATCCAACCCCAATCCCAAACTTTGAAAACATAATAATAATAATTTTTAAGCCTGCTGTAAGAATTTCCTAATTTCATCTCTTATTCCCACTATCTCTTCAAGAAGATTTGTGTCGTCAAGATTCTTGTTCCAGGAAGCTTTGTTTTGGAACCATAACCTACTAAAAGTTTTCTCTACTCTGAATCCTTTTAGAAATTAAATTTTCTGCTGACCATGGTCAGCATGCCTTTAATTCCTGAATTTGGGAGACAGAGGCAGGTGGCTCTCTGTGAGTTCAAGTCCTGGTCTACGAAGTGAGTCTAAGACAGCCAGGGCTGTTACACATAGAAACCCAGTCATAAAAAAATCAAAAGACAAAAACAAATAAATATTTCTAGGTTAACCTTTACCCTAGTGGCTAGGATGTCATTCACTCATTTTAAAAATATAACAAGAGAGCTGAAGAGATAGCTCAGAAGTCAAGAGCACTGTCTGTTTTTCCAGAGGTTCTGAGTTCAATTCCCAGCAACCACATGGTGGCTTCCAACCAACTGTAATGAGATCTGGTGCCCTCTTCTGGCGTGCAAGCACACATGCAAGCAGAACATTCTATACATAATAAATATTTTAAAAAATATATGTTATATAAATATGAATATGTTATAGATAAAAAACATGATAAAATACACTAAAATAAACCCAAACTATCATTTCACAGTTGGACAAGCTAAAGAAACAGAAGGAAAAGAACCCAAGAGAAGGCACACGAATCAGAGACCCACTCATTTTCACACTCAAGAATCCTATAAAAACAGAACTGGAGGCCATGATATATATGCAGAAAGCCTAATGCAGGCATGTGCAGGCCTCAGTCTCTGTGAGTTCATATGAGCTTTGCTCATTTGATTTAGAGGGTTTTTGTTTTGTTTTGTTTTTAGGTATTTTGAGACAGGGTCTCTCCGTGTGTATCCTTGGCTGTCCTGGGTTCACTTTGTAGATCGGGCTGGCCAGCTTGATCTATACAGCAAGTCCCAGGCCAACCAAGGTTACATAGTGAGATCCTGCCTCAAAATTAAGGGAAAGAAAGAAGGAAGGAAGGAAGGAAGGAAGGAAAGAAAGAAAGAAAGAAAGAAAGAAAGAAAGAAAGAAAGAAACCCTGCCTCAAAATTAAGAGAAAGAAAGAGAAGAGAGAAGAGAGGAGAGAGAGAGAGAGAGAGATCACCTTTGCCAGTGTGGGTAGCACAAGCCTTGCTATTGCTAGATTATATTCCATTTTGCTAGTATACTTTGATTAGTTGACTCATGTACTTAACATTGGAAATTTTGGATATTTCTAACGTTTACTATCACAGAATGATATCTCAGTTGTTAAGAGCACTTGTTGCTCTTACGGAGGACTGGGGTTCAGTTCCCAGCATCCACATGGTGGTCCACTGATTTTCATAACACCAGTTCCAGGGGACCCAACACCCTCTTCTGACCTTCAGAGGCCCCAGGCACTCATGCTGCACATACATACGTGTAGGCAAAAGATTCCCACACATAAAATAAAAATTTAAGTATAAATTCATTTATTTGCCCAGCATACCTTGATGTGCCTGCATATGGTAGAATGATTGTGACTGTGAACTAACCTCAACTCTTTCATCCCACGCAGGTGGCTTCCTTTGTGCGAGCCTGGGAAAAGCACCCAGCTTGCAGCAGTTTTTCAGTGTACAATATAATGCTTTTAACAGTGGCCTTCATATCCTCAATTCAATGTCTAGACTGATCCCGCCCACATAATTCTGTTAATATCTTTTGACCAGCATCTTTTGACAGTACCTCAGACTGACCTGAGAAGAAACTTTGAAAGCAGATTGGGGAAGGGCACAGCATGCTTGCACAGAGCTTCTGTGATAGGCCCACCGCCAACCACTAGTCTAACACACACACCAACCAGAAAAGCTTTGGAGAAGCACCAGTCGTAAGATGTTTGTCGTGTCCTTGAGGGGTTGTGCCCCTTTCCACAGCAAGACAGGCTGCAGAATGGGTGTGGCTGCCTAGAATCCGAAGAACTTTGTCAGGGCTGAGGGAAAGTCTGAGGGAGCCCAGGCAATCTGGCCTGAGAGGTGATGCGAGCAAGGCCTCCTGAAGCGGAAGGTGGAGCTTCCAAAACAGCCATGGTTGCAATGTTCCCTAGAGCGGGAGAGGAGTTTCTCCGGAGTGAGGAGAGTACTCAAGGCAGATGACAGGCTACTTGGCTGACAGCTGCCACTCAAGGCAGCCATGAGAAGAAGGCCAGTCAGCTGTCACTCAAGGGCCCAGCACATACTCTTGACAGTTTTCTCATTCATAAAACAAAAACATAAGAGGGTACTCAGAATAAAGACCTAGAAAATTAACATTAACAAAAATTAGCCGTGTTTAGTCCCTAGGCAAATGCTGCTTAGCAAGGGTCGGGTCCCTCTGACCCAACACGAAGAATGATTAAAGACTTTCCTACATTTGTTTTGCATGTGTATGCTGAACTTTTCCCGTGCGACCTCTGACACGTACCCTAAGGGTGAGGGTAGCAGAGCTTCTTCACATATACTTTGCATTCGTTTCTCTCCACTGTGACTCACAGAAATCTTTACAGACGAGGAAAAACAGCAGGCCCGTCCACATTCCTTATGCTCCTGACATTTGTGCTTAGGTGGGATCTGTCACGGCTCTTTTTTTTTTTTTTTAACATTTAAGTTTTAACAAAAATATTATATCACTTCCCTCTTCTCTTTCTCCCCTTGAATAATCCTTTCCATACTCTCCCTCACTCCCTCGCCAATTAATGGCCTTTCTTTGATCATCATTTTTACACACATTACTGTATATATCTCTATCTATCATCTATCTCTCTATCATCTAGCTACCTAGCTAGCTAGCTATACATAAACACAACCTTAGTGCTGCTCATATGTATATAATTTCAGGACTAACCGTTTTGTATTGGATAACGAACTAGGGGGCTCATCCCTAGGAGATACTAATTTGCACTCTCTCAGCTGTCATGGCAGGTAGTTCTTTATCTAGGGGTGGGGCCCTGTGACAGTTGCCCCTCCCACTTTAGCATGTCTATTGCTCTTTGCTCATTGTTCAGGTCTTCTTTAGGCAGCCATTTTGGTGGGTATCCTGGGTGAAGCTTCCCTGTCATTTCTAGGAGACACAAACCCCCCACAAACGTCCTGGTCCCCTGACTCCTACAATCTTGCCACCCCCTCTTCTGAGGTGTTCCCTGAAATGTAGATGCTGAAGCTGTGTTGTGAATGTATCTCTTGGGGCTGGGTGCTCCACAGTCAATTATCTCTGTATTATGACCAGTGGCGATTTTTCCTTAATGGCTCCACTTGTTGCAAAGAGAAGCTTCTTTGATGAGGAACAAGCTGCCCTTATCTGTAAATATAAGGTTACATTTTAGAATGCAGTCAGAAATTATGCTGGTCTAGTAAAATAGCAGCAGTCGGCCCTCCTCTAAAATCTGTGACCTCATTAGCCCAGGGTAGTTGGCTAGGTTTACAGTACCAGGCAAGATTTCCCTTCTGTTGAACAGGCCTTAAGTTCAATTAGACATCTGTTGGTTAGTGCTAAGTGCCACTATTGATATGTGGTACGTACACACAATTAGAATAGTATTCAGCTGCAAAGAAAAACGGAATCATGAAATTTACGGTAAATGGGTTAGACTAGAAAACATTATACTGCTAAGGCAACCCAGACCCAGAAAGTCAAAGGCTTTCCTATTCTCTCTCATCTGCGGTTCCTCGCTCTGAATCTTCAGGTGTGGCTCTATAACCTGAAGTAGCCAAAGAAACCAGGAAAGTAAAGAAGGACCATGGAGGTCCCCTAGGGAGGGGAGGAGAGCAGGACACAGGGGATATGGAAAATAGGAAAACGGGGGTGGGGTGGGGTGGGGATTTAGTTGGGAAGGGACAGGGAAGTCAATACAAAAAAAAAAAAAAGGTAAGGAGGAAGGACAAATAACACCAAGGATGTTTTATAAACCCTCAATGAGTCATATTAATTTTTATTTACCTAAAATTACATATGATACAAACATGCATGTATATATGTACGTGAGAAATCTTTATTTGAGTTGTTGGTCAGGGTAGTCCAAGTGACTCCCAAAACAACATAAGCTTTTTTTCTTGCCCTTGGTTGCCTCCCAGAGGTCAAATGGACTTTTTAAAGACTACGTAGACATACAATTTCATTTCTCCTATGTATGTACTGTATATATGTACAAATATTCATACACACATATGCGATTGAAGAACAGATGTGTGTTTGCAAGATAACTACCAAACTATCTTCTAAGGTGGCTGTGACCCTCTGTGGTCCCCCTCAGCTGTGCGGTGGTCCTGACTGTCCCACCTCCTCATCAACACTTGCGCTGTCAGACATTTTATTTTTGTCGCTCTAGTGAATGCATAGTGATGCCTTGTGGCGGCTCCGTTTGCATTTGCTGTGTGCTAATCACTTTGTGCTTATTTTCACAAACCACAAGCAGTAGGAAGAAACTAGATGATGGATGGGGCCATGTTAGGGGGCAGAGGCCGAGTGAGGCTGGTTTTGCGCAATAGCCTGGCATCTGCCAAACCACTTCTCCACTTGCCTTTTAGAACAATAACTTATTTTATGTGTGTAATAATTGAGTGAATTGAGGCATACGTATATAATTACTTTATTATGAAACCTATTTAAAATATACTTTTTAATATCAACAACAAATCGAGGTAAGTCTTGCCAATCCCCCAGTAGTAGCAAAAGTATTGCTGTTCAGCTTCTATATAAGCTCTGTAATAAGCATGATCTTTAGGTAATATATCAAGATATAATATATTGTACCGTGTTTGGCTTTGAGCACAGATATATACTCTCCTGGTAAGCTTCAACTGTCAACTTGACACAACCCAGAATTGCTTTGAGAGAATCTCTATGGGGCAGGGGGCATTTCCTCCATCAGTGTAGCCTGTGGGCTTGTCTGTAGGGCATTTTCTTGACTGACAATTGTTAGAGAAGGGCTCAACCCTCCATGGGTGATAAAGATCACTTGGCAGATGGGCCTGGGAGGTATAAGAAAGGTAACTAAATGTGAATCTGGGAGTAAGCCAGTAAACAGCATTCCTGGGTGTGGTCTCTGCTTCGGTTCCTGTCTATAGGTTCCTGCCTTGACTTCCATCAATGGAGGCCTGTAACTCGGGAGATTAAGATGAAATAAACCCTTTCTTCCCTGAGTAATTTTGGTCAGAGTATTGTAATACAGCAACAGAAAATCAAACTAGGACATGTACGTACTCTGAAATGTAGAAGTGAAATTTAATTTGTTTTACAGCATCTAAAAGACAGATTTTCTTTTTGCATGGTTATGCTCGGGGTAACAAGTTTTGTTTACCTTTTTATGTTTTGCTTCTTGATGACATGATAGGAAGTGGGAAATATGGCCTCAGCATTCTCTTAGTAAACAACACATGGTGTTTATGTCCAGGAAATTAGGAGTCAAATCAATACAATTATCACTATATATCTCCTCCTACTTCTCCTCAGATAGGCCTCAAGCTCATGGCTCTCCTGCTGAGCGACACCCCCCGGCTCCCGTATCACTTCTTTTTAACAGTCTCCCCATAATTGCTTCATGTGCTCTCAGAGCTTTTGATAAGGATCATGTAATTTGCAGGCCTATTGAGGTTCAGTGTGGAACGAATGAATAGCAGCATTATGTTTTTCTATGCCTCAGCTTGTTAAATATCCATGCCTCTGTTCAGGAGCCCTCCTGCCTTGACAGTGGCTCAAGCGGCTTAATGAATTATTTAAGACAAGTGCCTCTGAGTCCATCCTTCATGTCGAAAGACGTTCTCTGGATATTCTGGGCATCCTGGACATATGCAGCCAGAGTCCCAATTCATCTTCCCCCAAGGGTAAGTGCTCTCCTGACTGAGGGTACTTGTCTCCTATTCTTTTTTCTGAGTTTAATTTACAGGTTTCTTTTTCTCTTCTTCTTTTTTTTTTTTTTTGCAGTAATTTATTTTCTATTTGTTGATTTGGTTCAGTCATTTTGAAGCAGGGTCTTACGTAGCATAGGCTGGCTTTGAACTCCTGCTCCTTTGGCATTCACCTCCTGAATTCCGGTATATATAGTCATATACCTCCATGCCTGGCTTCCTTGAAGCTACTTGTAGACCCACACATGCTTGAGATAATTTCCCCTCTTGCTTTTCATGAGTGGAGTGTGCTTATTGATTATATTTTCCTTTAATACAGTCCATCTGCTCTCTTCTGTAAATCAGATTTTACATTTTTCACTATTTATTTATTTTGGTTTTTCAAGACATGGTTTCTCTGTATAAATGGAAACCCGGCTGTCCTGGACTCACTTTTTAGGCCAGGCTGATCTCAAACTCACAGAGATCCACCTGCCTCTGCCTCCCGAGTGCTGGGATTAAAGGCGTGTGCCATTCTCTCTTTCCAACTTTACAGGAGTCCGGAGGTGGGACTCAGGTCTCTAGACAGTGAAACAGGGACCTTTACCCGCTGCCTTTAAGTTCTAACAGCTCCTTTAAACTCTAACAGGTATTGTTGGACCAAACCCAGACGTTGGTTTGGTTATGAGAAGACCAGGGGAGACCTGGGAACACGGTCAGGCAAGGTAAATGTCTGAAACAATTGTTTTGCACATTTGTCCCCCACATCCCCACCACTTCCTGAGGTCCAGCCAGGCCCTCAGGAAGCCTGAGGGAAGCCTGAGGCTTCCAGCCCAGAGAGACTTGAGGAGGCTGGTTACCCAGGCTGTCTCAATGAAGGAGCCTCTTTGACTGTGCTGGCTGTTTGCCTGGGGCAGTGTGGAGTTATTTTAAGGAACTCTGCCAAGCTGCACAGACACTGCCTAATTTGCTAGCTCCCAAGTCTGGCTTTTTGGCTGGTTTTGCTCTTTATTCTAGTTCATGTGGGCACTCTTTATCTTCAGTATTGTTTTTGCTATTATTTGCTATTTCTAAAAAATAATCCCTCTCAAAATGATTAACAAAAGGATTCTCGTTTCCACTTTCAAGCAGTAAAAATATGATACGACACACATCCTATAGAAATTATATTTACTCGGTGCTCTAGTTTGCTTGTGTGTTGCTGTGATAAAGTACTGCCCAAATACATCTTGAGAAGGAAAGGGTTTATTTCAGCTCAGAGCTAAGGGACCATCACTGGGGGCAGTTGGGGCAGGAACTCAAGCGGGAGCAAAGGCAGGAAGCAGGGAAGAACACTGGACACTGGATTGCTCTCTCCTGTTATGCTAAGCCAGCTTTCTCATACAGCCTTATACCAGCGGCTCAAGGATGGCACTGCCTGCATCATTCAACAACGAGGATGATTCCCCGTAGTCATGGCCACAGGTCAATTTGATCTAAGCAATCCCTCGATTGGGACTCCCTCTCCTCAGGGGACTCTTGGTTGTGTCAACTTGACAATAAAACTACCCGGGACACTTGGGTAGATGTAAAATTATGTCATCCTGTCCAACAGCTGGGTTAGTCTTTTTGCTGTTGCTTCGAAGACAAAACGTCTGAACAAAACAGCTTAATGGAGCAAGAGTTAACTTCCGTTCCTGGTTTCAGAGTTTTGAGGACCGAACTGTGGTGGAGCAGAATAGCTCTCTCAGGAGAGGAAAGTAGCTGCATTAGCGGGCTTCCTCTACTTCCCCCTTTTCATTCCATCTAGGCCCAAGCTTCTGGGATGGTGTCACCCACAGCCAGGGTGGCTGTTTCTTCCTTAGGCGATTTAACCCGGAACCTTCCTTGCAGACACACCAGAGGTGCACTTAACCGATCTAGGCGCTTCTCAACGCAATCGAGATGAACCCTCACAAAGCCATAATGCGAGTCTCCAGGAAAGGGTGACCCCGTCATTATGATTCGACCGCAAGGGTGGCCTAAACGAGAGTGTCCCACTGTCCCAGCTACTGGGTTAATAGGCCAGACTTAAATGCTGAAAGCGTGCCAGGACTGATATTTATCACCAAATGCATGCCAGGGCTTTGGCCCACTTGGCACGAAGCCCGCATCCTCTGCCTTGCTTTCCTGGTTGGGCTACTAATTTGCATCCCACGCATCGGTGACTGTAAAGCATGATGAGAATGCTGGCTGGGTCAAGAATGATTTATCCATCTCCACAGGAGTGACCAGCTCACTGGCAGGGCAGCAGCACTTTTGTATCTTGGCCAGAAGTTCACGACCAGGGAGAGATAATTAAAGCCAGGCATGAAACGCCGAAGTCTTTGAAAGCATCCCATAACGTCACCTCCCGCTTCAGGATTTGAGGCTTCGGAATTCAAAGGTCACCCTCTAAAAGTCAGAGACCATCAAAACCAGCCACATTTAAGACATGTCTACTCATAAAGCTCCCCGAGAGACGTCTTATCATAATTCAAGGAACACCTGCCCATCTCTCTGCGCATTCTCCTAATAAATTACTTTCGCCCCCAGACAAAGAGATCCTCTGTCACCCTGCCAAGTCCTTACCTACATGCTGGATCTGCATTAGTGAAAGAGCACAGATGGATGTTAATTGCTGCCATCGGAGAGCTTAGCCGTCTTGGATACGGGGAAATTAGCTTCTTTATTCCTTCCTGGAATCCGTAGTCAGGGATGATACACAGCTAGGCTGACTCTAAGATTCTAAACTGGGGAGGAAGAATCTCGGTCACCTGCTTCATCTTGTTTCAACGCCATATGTTCTGTTTTCTGAGAAATCCTGTCCCTAGGAGAATGAGGCCCGAACACTGAGGTCACTAAACCTGACAGGTGAGGACAAGAGGTGGAGCTGTCATGGAGAACAAAAGAAGGGTGTGGTATGGTTCTCAATATGGCTGAATGAGAATTCCAGACGAAGCGATGTCGGTGTGGTGTCCGGGTGTGTGAGAGCGTATTGTGAGCGGGTCTGGAGACCACATCATTCGCTTGCTACCTTTCCTTTTCCCTTCTGTGGGACAGTGTACAGGCAAGCCAGAGCCATCTCAAGGGACTGATATAGGATGTATTTGTTTTTACGTCTGTGTTCATTTAACTTTACGTTTTCTGGTGTGTTCTGTTTGCAAGATGCAAGGCAGAATTCTGTGACTGTCACTCTAGCCACTCCCTCTTCCGTGAATGGAAACACTGAAGTGACTGAAGATACTTGATCTTGGTTCAACAGGGCTTCAAATCGAGGTACAGGGCCTAGGGGAGGATCTTGGTAGCCAGAGAGACCGGTGGAACTTTTTAGGAGGCACATGGGGAATGGCTAAGAGAAGAGGCGGTAGGCGGACAGACCAGAAGTAGCCTCTAGTATGGGTAAGGAGTTGAACAGCGGGAGGAGAGTCAGATGGATACGACCACCTTGAGCTTCTCTGTGCCTGTCAGCCCGTCCTTCCCTCTGTGGTTCTTTTCCCGCGGGTACCTCATCTTGGTGGAGGCTGGCCCTTAAGTGTCGTAAAAGGAGATGTTTTCAGTGGGAAGACACAGTGAGTTGTGTTTAGATGCCAAGCTGCCCAGCCTAGACTTTGACTATAAGGGTACAATCTCAGCAGCTAGTGAATGGAGGAACGATGAACCAAGATTTGCACTCAGTCAAGTAAATCGGCTTTAGAAGCTTGTAGTAGATGGATGAAACTTTTTTTTTTTTTGAGATCTCTTGAGTACCGCCACCAAAATAAGAATATAAATGGTTTCTGGAATCAGAGATTATCTGGTTGGCTCTTCCATAGAAAAAAAAGACGATTTCCTTCATGATCAGAGAGGCAGTAACTGGTACATGAAAGGATGGGAGAAATAGTGGAAAAAAGACACATCCAGTGTGTGTGTGTGTGTGCCTGTGTGTAAACCAGAGAGAAAACTCAAACATCATTCCGTAGGTACCACCTACAATCTTTGGAGAGAGTCTCCCGTTGGCCTGAAACTTGCCAAGTAAGCTGGGCTTACTGTGATTCCCACGGCTCCACCTCTCTGCCTCTCCAGCACTGACACTACAAACGTATGCTTCCATACCCCCTTTACATGTGCGCTGGAGCACACACTCACTCAGGTCTTTGTGTCTGCAAGGCGAGCTCTTTTCAGACTATCTCCCTCACCTCAACATATCTATTTTTAAAAGATATTTGCAAACAGTGTCTCGTTACGGGAAGAAGAGCACTCTGGAGTGAGTCATTTCCACAATACCCCTATTTAGATCTAGAGCGGAGGAAGGATCTATACAGCCCTTATATCACCATGGTGTAGTTCTGACTCTGAGTCATCCGGGAGAGTGCCAGGTGACAGAGCAGATCACGTTACTCCTTTGGAAGCCTGTACACCCTCCCGCCCTGGACACCTACCCCACCCCTCCTTTCACACCCTGGAGCTCTAACTCCGGGCACGGGTAGGTCTTCTTAGACAATAAAAACGAGGATTGGATGGCCACAAAGCCTTTGCGCCGGTCATGTGTCAGGACCACCTATTGGCCTCTATTTTAGATTGAGCTTTCCCTGGCCAGAGAGGAGTCAGGACTCTCAGGGACTTGTGTTCTGATCCTACTGCCACCAGTCAAAGATACTTGGACCAGGGAGCGTTGTGATGCCAGGACTAGAGATGTGCTGAGGTAGGCATACTACAGCCTGTTCTAAAGCATGATATATCCACAAAATCGCCTGTGGGTGGGGAGGGCTTTTAAAATTACAGAGTCTTCCTGTGCTTGAACTTTCAACTAAAGGCTAACCTTCCTCAGATTATCAATAAGGTTCAGAACCTCTGATAGGCAGTGACTGTAGATTTGGGAGCAGAATCCTGGAATTTAGCAAAGTACTGTTTTTGCTAAAGTTAGCAAGGCTGTAGGTTAACCTGGAGGTGCAGCTTTATGGGGTCGTGGCCAATAGCAGGGCAGGGGTCAGAGGGCAAATTGAGGCTACCGTTACCCTATAACTGCTGTTGTTTCATCTTCTTTCTTATGGAGGCCCCTGGTCTTTGGAGTACATTAGTGATGGGAGCTGGTTTGGGGTCTTCCAGAGCACAGCTGTGAGAGGTGGGTGGTGGAAACACAGCTGCTAAACTTCCTGGCCTGACTACATTTTCTGGTGATCACGATAAGCCTCTTGTTCCAAGAGTATATCATGGCTGGGTACGTGCCACCTCCGGTTTCCTAAGAATACATCATCATTTGTTCCCTAACCGGCTCTCTCTATTACTCGGCCAGGTAGGATCAACGAAGCAGGCAGGGTCGTTTGGTTTTGTTTGATTTTAACGGGGAGCCATGAGTTCCCCAAGGCGGGGGACATGACAGTGGTGCTGGAGGCCGTAATGGTGATGGCAAACATCTCAGATACCTTGGTGACAGCCGTGACGCAGGAATAGCATCTATAATCTAGGCGAGTACCAGAGGTAGCAGGAATGCCTGGGCCTGGTTTGTCGTTGATCTTCCTCACTTGACAGGTGAGTGAGTCAGCTACTCTCAAAAGGCTAAGAACAGAGTGAACATATATAAATCAGGGTTTTATAAATTAAATAGTTCCATTTAACTCATGCTATAATTTCAGAGGCATTAAATCTTTATTCAGAATGACCTTTCGTTGTCAGAGATGGACTATTTTAGCCTTCAGTTAGCACTGCCCTGATGCATCTGGAATGGTTATTTTGTAAAAGAACTCCTAAGGATTACTGGAATTTATACTTAAGTAATCATTTCATAAAAAGTAATTGCTGTGCCTGAAAATGCATTAAATATCCCTATTTTTCATCAGATGAAATTTTCTTTCACTGAACATTCCAGGAGAAATGTGCTAGACCATCCTCAGACTACAGAGCTTAGAAGGAAAAAAAAATTAAAGACATTAAGAGACAAGTTATCTCTATATTCCATTTTCCTTTGGTATGTCAGCAGATTATTCAGTTAGAAAATGAAAATAAATAATAAAACACGATAATGTTCTAGACATTAAAGTGGCTAAAACAGCGTTTTCTTCCTACATGAAAAAAAATTCTCTCTGGAGTTTAAAGTGCTCAGGGAAAAATGGGCTCATAAAATATTTGAAGATAAATTATATCATAAATTCTAATGTAAATTCAGTAAGATAAATTGCCACAATAAGTCCATGTACAACTCAATCCAATAACTAACCTTATTTTATTTTCCTGTGTCCTTTTGTTGAGATAAAGTCTCATGTAATCCAGGCTGGTCTTAAACTTATTATGTAGTCAAAGATGGCCTTGAACCTCTGGTCCTCCTGTGTCTGCCTCCTGGGTAGTGATGGGATTGCAGTCATGTGCCACCTCACATTTTTTGTGTGGTGCAAGGACTTGAACCCAAGGCTTCACAGATACCAGATAAAGCATTTGACTAACTGAGCTACATCCCCAGACAATCCTATATCATTTTTAGTATTTGTTGTCTTTCATATCATCTTTTCGGTTGTTACCAAGCAATAGCATATGCCCAGCCCTTTCTGTGACCTACCATAGTCTCATGTGGGATCTTTGTTTCTAATTTACAGAAGTAGAAACTAAGGTCCAGGAGGTTTTTCATCCAAGAATGAGTACCAGTTCTAAGACCCAATTTCGGTCCTTCATCGCTACACCACAGCTGCTCCCAGTCCTGCATGACTGTTTAGGAAGCGTCGGAACCACAGACATGCATAATTATTTAGGGAGCATCTGAAGTCTTCTCTCTTTTTCGCTTAACGTATTAACAGCATTTACTGTGCTTGCTGCACCCCCTTCGTACTGAAGCGGAACCCTGTCACTATGGGCTCTGACCCTTCCCTGAGATACCCTGCCCCCTGGTGGAATTCTGCTCATTTTGCCCATTCCCATCCTCCAGGAAGAAGAGGCATTATTATTATTATTATTTTTTGTATTGCACAATTATTTGTTGTGGCTATTTTATTTTAGACATTTAAAAACATAAAAACCGTTTTCTGTCACATCCCCTTTGATGTTGAAAGATATGATTATTTCTAAGAGGACAGCTGGAAAGCCCTGGAGAGTTTCTGTACACACTCCAAGAATGAGAACTTATCGTCTAGGCGTTGAATTCAACATGGCTTCACTGTTCTCTGCAGCTGATGGTGTATTGCCAGCATCTCTCCCCAAAATCACATTTACAGGCTTGAGACACAACAGACCATGTTAGGATGGCTTCAAGATACTTAGTGGATTCTCCTGGGCTCCCTGAAGAGACTGGAAATAGATTTAAGAAAAGCTATTCAGACAGATCTGAATTCATTTTCCTCTGAGCTTACCTTAATTCTTCTGCTTTAAGTAACTTTCGAATGAATCTCTTTCACTTCGGTACTGTTAAAAAATCATCACAGTATTAAAAATGCATCATTGAGTGGCCTTGGTTTAATTAGGGAAGACTCGGGTTAATACTGGATTGCACTTCGGAAAGCACCAGGGGTGGATTTTTTTTTTAAAAAGCGAATTAGGCTATTATTTCAGCTGTTGTTCATCAAAAGAAGGAAAAGAAGAAGAAGAAGCCCCGGGCAAAATTGCTGATGCTATCAAATGGGAAAGCACTGACTGGTGAGTTATAATTGCTTTGTGTGCAGCCAGTGGACCGTGATGAGGAAGGCCAGGGAAATGTGTGTGTGTGTGTGGGGGGGGATTCATCTTTATTAGAGAGCTAGTTTTTAAAAATGGGGTATCTTCTTATTTGTAGGGAATGAATACCGGGATAAAGGCTAAGTGGCAGAGACAGGGTTGTAAGTAATCTTCTGAGAAAGGCAGAGTTACGCAATGCTTCCTACGGGCACGACCTCTCTTCCTGCCCTACCTCAAGGCTCTTCACTTTCCCCAGGGTTGGATTTCACGATAAGGAGGAAAATGGTCAAAGCTAACAGAAAGCCATTTTTAAGACAAACAGTCGACTAAGCAGCATGTGAACACACGATGCTGAGAGTGGAACAGTGCCACGAGAAAGGTGCCTTCCCGGTATAAAACACACTGGGTGGAAATCACAGGCTGCTATACATTATTAGCTCACGGACAGCTGTCACAGTGTGTAGCACATTGTAGATGGGATGAGCTACTGAGCTCTGCTGATCATAGACTACATAGTGTGGAAATACCAAGTATCAAATTAGGTGTTTCAGTTGGAAGGCTTTCAATGTGCTTATGTGTGCCAGTTTGTGTGGGTGTGTGTGGGTGTGTGTGTAGGTGTGTGTGTGTGTGTGTGTGTGTGTGTGTGTGTAGAGGTCATTCGTCAACCTCAAATGTCTTTCTCAATTGCTTTTCCCTAATTTGTCGAGACAGGTCTCTTGCTGAACCTGAAGCTCACAAATTTGGCTAGACTGGCCAGCCAATAAGCCCCAAGGATCCTCCTGTCTCTGCCCGTTCGGCACTCGCAGAAAGCCGGGTGGGATGGCACGCATCAGTAAGCTCAGGGAATTGAGCTCAGGAAGCACTTCGGTGGCTGAGCCATCTCCCCAACCCTCCAGGGCTCTGATGTAGGTTCTGTAGGCCTCTCTGCCTGTTCTGTACCAGTATAGGGACTCAGTCGACGGCACGACTTCTCTCTTTGAATTGAGGGTTATCCTCTCTCTTTCTCCCCACCCCCTTCGCTTCTCCCGCTGTTCTAGCTAACATTCTATACTTTGTAGGATGTTTGGCAGCCTCCCTGACTCTAAGGACTGGATGATAGTAGCAAATAATTTCTACCTTCCCGTCTAGGGATAGGACCCATAAAAACAAACCACCTCTGTATACGGCACGGCTCTACATGTCCACAGTAGGGTAAGATAATAGTGTCAGAGTTGGTTCTTTTCAGAGAGCTCTGTGTGTGTTTGGCTGCTTGGTTTTTTGAGACAGGGTTTCTCTGTGTAGCCTTGGCTGTTCTGGGCTCACTTTGTAGACCAGGCTGGCCTTGAAAGTCACAGAGCTCTGCCCACCTCTGCCTCCCCGAGTGCTGGAATTACAGGTGTGCACCACCGCACCTGGCATGTGTGTGATTTTTTTTTGAGACTAAGTCTCACTATGTAGTCCTTACTGGCTGGAATTCATTATCTACACCAAGCTGCCCTCAAACTTACAGAAATCCACCAGTCCCAAGAGTGCTGGAACTAAAAGTGTGCATTACCACACCCAGCTGGAGATACACATACATATGTGTATACATACACACACACACACAAACATACATACATGTGTGTGTGTATGGATGAGTCTCCTAGCTTTTCCCGTAATACGCCCCTGACATGCCTCAGTTGAAAGATGTGTGTATGTATGCATGAATGCTCATTTGTATGTTGTCTGTGTATTCATGTGTGTGTACATTCATACATGTTTATGGGGCGTATATGCACCTAACGGTGTGTGTATGAGGAGGTTAGAGGTTGACATCTGGTGTCATCCACAGGCACTTTTGATCTTATTTTTTGAGGCAGGGTGTCTGACGGGGGCTGGAGCGCCTGGATTTGGCTAGACTGGCTGACCGGTGAGCTCTGAGGCTTCGCCTGTCTCCTTCACTCCAGCGCTGGGGCATCAGACTCCCACCCTGCGCTCTGCTATCTATGTGAATGCTAGGATTCCAAACTCAGGTCCTCCTCCTTACACAACTGTAGCCATACCGACCAATCCATCTTCTCAGTCCCAGGAGTGAATAATACTTAAAAATTACTTAGGAGCCAGGCGTGGTGATGCATGTCTGTACTCTTAGCACTTGTGGGGTAGAGATATAGGGAGATCATGAGTTCCAGGCCAGTCTGGCCAACCTAGTAAGACCTGCCCAAAAAGAATCAAAATTACTTTAAATACTAAGTTTTTTTTTTTTTGGGGGGGTGATTTGTTTCACAGTAATAAATAATGAAAACATTTAGGTGAAATCATCTACTCATACACACACACACACACACACACACACATATGAATTATGGATATAATTCCTTAAAAAAAATATTGGTAGTGATTGGAATTAGTCCATAATTTTGATGCTATTCTACCCTTCCCCACCACACACAAGCATCCTGTGAGGATAGAGAATCCCAACCCTCTGGAGGTGTGTCAGAAACAAAACAAAATCATCGAAACCCACCATCCCCTCCCTGAAGTCCCCTCCCCTCCCGCCATGCCACCGTCTTCATCGCTCGCTCCCACAAACAGCACGCCATTGATTTCTGATGTGGCGAGCGAGCACTGGCAAACTGAATCAATTAACATTTCCGGGCATTTCCATCCCCGCCGGCAAACTGCTCTCAGCTGCTAGAGACACATGAACTAAAGGCCACGGGTTTAGTTCTATTCCTCAAGCCACACGGGTACAACCACCTGCTACAAACAGGAGAACTGTAAAGGTCAGACCGTAATCTAAAAGCCATCCCCGGTATAATTGCAAACTGCACAGCGATGTCCCCTGGAACTAAATGACTTTAATTCCTCGAACTCTAGAACTGTTAAATGAGCTAACACTTTTTTCTTTTTAAACAGTGCTCTATTAGCTAAGGAAGATCTGTGGGTACAAACACCAGAAACCCAGCCCAGCAATGGAGAGATCAGAACTGTTGACTGTTCAAAGCTTTGTCTGCTTTGAGGCCAGCATTTGTGTGTCTGTCTTTACCTTGTCCTTGTGACTTTTAAGTCCACCACACTGTAGTGCTGGGGCGTTGTATTCTATTCAAGACTGGCAAGAGAAGCAAATAAAAATGGGTGATCGGCAGATTTCTCCTCATTGCTTGAAGCTGTGTGGCCATGTGAGGAAGCTCACCTTGGTGACTCAGGCCTGTGAGCTTCATGTTTGGGAGACTGACGCAGGAGTATCATAGAACATTAGCAAACATCCCCAAACACAGAGAGTTCCAGGCCAGTCTGACTGCAGAGTAGGCAAAGCACTTTTTTCAAGTGTGTGTGCGTGTGTGTGTTAATAGTCATCATACTCAGGCTTTATCAAAAGGGTGTGTGTATGCACGTGTGTGATGACAGTAACTTTTATTCGCCTGATGTAATTGTCGACTTGGAGGCTTACCGCCTCCATCTGCTAACCTAGGCCGAGTCCTGGAAACTTCTAGCCTCTGTACAATCTAATCTAGGCCTAGAATGTTTTCAGCCTCTGAGATTTACTGCTGAATAAGCTCACCCTTTCTTGCTCTTACTGAGCTCTGGGCTGGCTGGTTCAACTCAGCTGTTCTGGCTCAAACTCCTCTCCCACCTGACTTATTCAATCAGACTTTTCTCTTAATCTCTGAATTGTTCTCCTTGGCCTTAAACTAACAACAGCGATCTGTTATAATCTTCTGGATCCTTCTCAATCTTTGGCTCATTCTATTTTCACCTGTGTCTAGCTTGTTTTCTTTTCAACGTGTCTCGGTAAAACTGTCTCTCCTCCTTTCCTAAGCTGCTCTCAAGTAGCCTCCCTTCCCTGTGCTGTTCTCCTGACAGTTGGACTCGTCCTATTCTGTCAAATATTTATCTGACTCATTGTTTTGTCTGCTATTCAATTAGATATCACTTTCAAACACAGGTTCTTCCTTCTACAAACTAACTTTACTTTCATTGTTTGGGATTAAAGGTGTGTACCCTGACACCTGAACCTAAGCTTTTTTTTACCTGAAACCTGCTCTATACTAGGCTTTCCTTGAACTGCTTGCCTTTGTCTCCTGGGATTAAGGCATTGTTTCATTCCAGCCAGATCAAACAAACGCAGAAGGTCTTCGGATGTGATCTCTTCTTGCCAGAGCAGCCCAATTCTGAATTAAAATTTCACTACACACACACTTGTGTGTGTGTGTGTGTGTGTGTGTGTGTATTACAGTCATCAAACTCAGACTCTATGAAAAGGTTCTGTGTATATGTTATCCAGCACTTGGTCACTTAAAAATATCACACACCCTCATCTATCACAGTAATATCTCTGAGTTTGCTCCCTACTACTTTTGACCTACCAGGTAGATGATCTTAGTAACTTTTATAACTTGTATATAATTTATAACGCAGTAACTCTCTGTACCTTCATTTTATCAGCTGGGAAGTGGGAATAAAAAAGTTATCTACTGGCTGAGCAGTTAAAGGAGCTCGTTGTGCAAGACTGACAACTTGTGTTCAATCCCAGGTCCTATGGTGTAGAGAAAGAATTAATCCCCCAGGGTCGTCCTCTGACCTCCACAGGTGTCATGCTCTGAACTCACTGTGTGTGTGTGTTTTCCCCATTATACGCACACACACAATAATAATATTAATAATAATAATATATGCAAACTTTTAAAAAGAATAAGTATTTAATAGAATTGGAGTGCAGTTTAAATGAATTAATGCTGAGCATATTTTAAGTTTTATACAAATGCTAGCTTGTAAAACTAGTATTGCAGGGTGAGCGGTTTGGGCCTGGTAAGAATGCTTCTCACCAATCCTGGCAATATGAGTTGGATCTTTGGGTGGTGGAAGGAGAGAACCGACTCTCTTAAGTTGTCCTTTGATCTCCACACACACGCCACAGCATGCGCACACGTGCATGCTCACACGAGTAAGTGTGAAAATTAAATTAATACCGTATCCCAAGTATATAACAGCCAAGTAGAGGTTGGATACATGAGCCCAGAGACCAGGCAAATGTATGAGTGAAAAAGAAGTTAGCAAGGGTCCAGCATGGTGGCACCCAAGAGTTCAAGGCTAGTCTTGGACTACATAGTACGAACCTGATGTGTAGCAGTTCATTCCCTCCCAGAAGGATGGGGACTCAACGGCACTCACAAAACAGATCTGAGAAGTCTCAGAAAGACTCACGAGGCTCCTCCCTACTTTGTGTGAGCAGGGAGCAATTGCTGTGGGGAGGAGCGTATCATACTAGGGAAGCTGCCTACAGGCTGTGCAGAGAGCTCAGCCACATTGCCTGTGGGCTTTGTGGTGATGTGGCTTTTCTTGAGCCACTCATGTTCTCAATCTCCCACCCACACTTCTGTAGGAAGTAGATTCATTGGTTCACTAAGCTACCTGTGGATGGAATAATTTTGTGTGTGTGTGTGTGTTTGTGGTGTGTGTGTGTGTGTTTGTGGTGTGGGTGCCTGGGAAGGGAGGCTTTCATTTGCAATTCCCCAGGGGAAGCCATACAACAGACCACATTGTGAAAAACAAAAGCAAACAAAGAATGAAGCTAAACATAAGCAGCATACATTAGCAGGATTAGCATCCTGATAACATTTAACATCAGGGAACTGGGAAAAGTCAGTGATGGAGGAAGCAGGATGGGGATCAGGAATCAGAGAGGTGGTTCATCCCTTAAAGGCTCACAACAAAATGTCGAGAGAGAAAGTAAGTATAAAAACAGAACAAGTTATGCCAGGTGCAGTGGCACACACCTGAAATTCCAGCACTCAGGGAGGCAGAGGCAAGCAGATCTTTATGAGTTCGAGGCCAGCCTGGTTTACCCCCCCCCAACAAAAAACAAAAACAAAAAACAACAGAAAAAGTTGCTGTGAGTTATTGACATGGTGGGCACCATAACTTAAACCGCTTGTCTATAAAGGTGCACAGAAAAATGTTATTCCTGCTGTTTTGCATGTTAATAATGCCCCCCTCCCCAGATGAACCCAAGGCCTTGATTATCATTTGACAAGCAACATTCTACAACTGAGCAAGAGCTCTGCATCTTTTGAATTTTCATTTTGAGGCAGGGAGGGTCTCACCAAGTTGCCCAGCTGGTCTTGTATTTGCTATGTAGTCAGACATACCCTTCTGGGTGTCTGGGATTAAGGCACGTGCTCTTCATGGCTGGCTCTAAAGTAACGTCCAGAGAAGGAAACTTACACATTGAGTTAATCTAAGAAAAAAGTTCCCGCATTAACGCGTTTATGTCTCTTTGCTGGACAATGAGAACTGCGCAAGCCACAAATTTACCTGTCGGGATTAGCTGTGGGAATTTCAAAGCTAACTTGACAAGTTAGTGGCAGTTCAACTCCCAAATCCCAAATTCGGTGTCTCAGCTTTAAAGAAAAAAAAGAGGGCCATTGTTTCTATCTTTATCTTGTTCTGAGTTAATTTTGTAATGTCATTTCAAATTCACAGAAGAGAACTGGTGGAGGGGCAGAGGTGGAAAGGGTGGAAGACGGAGTGATGAGATGGCAAGGGCCTGTGTTCCATGCCCACATTTCACACTGCGGTTGGTCTCACCTGCCTTCCCTCTCAATCCTCAACACAGCCAGTATGTGAGAGAGGGCCTTCAGCGTGTGAGCAACCTCCTTAAAGATCTGAGGTGCTGTTTCTTTTCTTTGGTATAACCTGTTTTGTTTTACACTGAAAGAGAAACTCACTCTGTAGATGGGGCTGGCCTCAAACTCAGGGGAAAGCACATCTCAACTGGGAGACAACACATTTCAAATTCACACAGTTAAACATGGCAAGTGGCCAGCGAGGTTCAGGGGCTTAAATCAATTCAGGTTAGATATTCTTGGCAAGCATGTTTCACGAGAGATAGCATCCTTCCCATTGCTCTAGACTAGGAGGCCCTGTAATATTTGTGTGCCATTCTAAGTGATGTTGTTTGATCTCCTAGATAGGTGTTTGGTAGTTCTTCAGTATAAAAAAATGTCCCCATACCAGCCTCTGAAACATAAAAAGTAATCTTTAATTACTTCCATGGTACTATTGACAATCTTTGTGGGAACCATTTATTATCCTCTAGGCTACAAGGTAGTAGAGATAAATGACAGTTCACACTTGGGACTGTTTACATGTGGTGTTTACAACAGAGATGATGATGATGATTGATGATGATGGTGATTTTTTTTCAAGACAAGGTTTTTCTGTGTAGCCTTGGCTGTCTTGGATTTTGCAGACCAGGCTGGCCTTGAACTCACAGCGATCCAACTGCCTCTGCCTCCCAGAGTGCTGGGATCACAGCCGTGTGCCACCACGCCTGTCCCAGAGATTATTTTTTTAAAGCCTCCTTTTTCTTAGAATTCAAAGAGAGCAGAAAGTCCATTTGGCTACCTCATGGGATAGGCCATGCCCTGGTTGGGTAAGCAGCCAGGAAGAGATACGGATGGATCTTATGAATGCAGGTGGGGAGATAGGACTGTCTGCTGAAAAAAAAAAAATAAACTTCAAGGTCTCAGATGCTTGACTTAATAATTTCCTTTTGCTCAGGTAAAAAAAAAAAAAATCTAGCATCATTTTGCCTGTTTAACAGATGGCCTTTTTTTTTTTTTCCAGGCTCTCATTCACAAACACAGGCTCCCGTTATCATGCCGCACCTCATGAAGAAGGCTTTGAAGTTCCCAGCATCTCAGCTGAAGGGGAGAGAGAAAGTGGAGGCCAGTCACCTCTTAATGACATTGACCTGAAAGTTAAATGTATGATTTCTACTTGAACTTCATGTAGTAGCAAAACAAAAACAAACAAACAAGAAACGGTCAAATGGGCCCACTTAGAAGCAAAGGATGGAAGATATGTTCTTAATGAACAGCAACTCTCATAAAAAAAAAATCTCTTTTTCTGTAAAAGGGGACATTTGGGGTCTGTTGCTTCAAGGAATGTGTGGCTACTAGATAGAGAATGGACCTATGCTTGCTGGCTCTTTCACATTTTTATTCATAAATGTTGTACAGGACAATCCTTGGAGCCAAACTGCCACCATTTTCAGGAGTTCTGGGCCAGTGAGAAAAGATCATCATGGTTGGACTTGTTGTCTGTCAATGCTCACTCCGAGAAGGAAGGGGCAGGGTGGGCCATGGGGACCCCTACCTGAGTATTAACTCACCCCTCCCAACCCTATTGCACATGTTATTGGGGGAGGGTGCTAAGGATGACAGGTGGGAAAAGATGAGGGAGGTGGTTGATCTTTACAGCTGTGGGAAAGCCATCATCCCTGCAGAGTGAAGACCTTCTACTGAGGCTTCTTCAGGGGCTCCTATCTTCCTACCTGCTACACCTAAATAAGCCTGATAAACTCTTTGGTTCCCCTGGGAGTAACTTTGGTGGAAATGAACTTCAGTTTGTCATAAGACCTTTGGAACAGGGCTAGACATTTTACACCATTACCGGGAAAGCGGTTTAAGCAATAATACATAACAAGCAATTTTAATTTTTAAATATACTCCAGCACTACTAAATGACTCACCTACATTAAGACAAACTTACTGAATTTTCATAGTACTGTTTAGAAGGATGTTTAAAGCAGTCACATACATGGTATAAACTGGAAACATACATACAATGTTAAACTCTTCCCTGGAAATTCGTGTGCATGTATTAATTCCTATAGGTATGACAGAAATCCCTAGTGCTGGACCTCATGCTTCTTATCATGAGTGGTCATAAACCTGGTAGAGGCCATGTTTATTAATTCAACAATTAATTTTAAAATGTCAGACACTGTTCTTGGTGTTGAAGAGGCCCTGAACAAGAATGACCCAAGTCTGGAGGGAAAGGATGTTTAAAGCATCTACACATGGTATGAGTCAAAAGTATAAATGCAATGTTCAAACATCTCCTGGCTATCCACTGAGGCATGAGGAGCAGCTGGGGGACAGGGCACATCCTTAAAAAATGGACTCTCTCTCCCACAGACGCCATCGGTGGTCCATAAGCTGAGAACTTTTAGCCTTAAGTGAGAACACACTTCCAGAATGCTATAAACACAGGTGGTGTATGATTCTACTCTTAGTAGATTTTTTTTTGAGACAGGTTCTCACTTTGTAGCCCTGGCTGGCTTAGAACTCACAGATATCCAGTGCCCTGTGCTGGGATTAAAGGCGTAGTCTACCATAGCCAGCCCTATTGTCTTGTTTTTTAAAACATTACTCTAGGACTAATCTTATCAAATATTAAAGCATTTTATAATTCTTCAAACTACTGAAAACTAAACTGCAATTCAATACATAAGAGGGTCCAGAAGACCCAAGTATATATGGTAATTATGTCATTTAAATTAAGTGAGGAGAATCAATTACTGTTGACATTTTTGTATAACTGAGCATCTCTCTCAATAAAAATTACTCAAGTTGAATGTATAATTTAGTAATTTAAGGAAACAAAATGAAACCATGAAAGACACAGGGGGACTCATAAGAGAAACATAAAAAACATAAAAAATTGGATGGAGAATGGCTACCTTATGGAGGTGCCGGAGTTTAAACATAGGATTACGGGTGTTTCACCCTTTTTCCCACATCCTGGAACAGTGGCGTATCTTGGCACCACCTCACCAGGAGCAAGTGATGATGATGATGATGATGATGATGATGATGATGATGATGATGATGGTGATGGGGGGGTATAGGGATTTTCAAGGAAAAGAGAGAGGTGGGAGGTGCAGGAAGCCATGGAGTTGGCCTAGCTATCTTGAGAGATATGTGTCATAGGTTTGTCAGGTTAGAGTCCATGGTTCCTGGGGCACAGTACGTCTTCCAATTCCTGAGAGACCAATATACTCTCTCAGGCAGTGAAACGTTCAGGCTGCTTTGTGTTCTCGGTATGTTTCCTTGGAAGTCAAGGAAGCTTGACAGAACAATTGGTCTTAGATGTTAATCTTGTGTGCTCTGTATAGCCTGCAAATATCACTGTATTATGGCAATGGCAACTGTATGGATCCTGGCCACTGCCAAGGTATTCTGTTTCAGATAAGGGTGTAAAAAGTCTGATTGCTCTCAATAAAATTGCCACAGCTTGAGTGTTGCTGCGAACCCTCCAGCTGCCCTGGTTTCTTTCCTCTTGGCCATATCAGGCGACCTTGGCCAGTCAGAAAGGTATCAAAGATGACCTAACAACTTCCAGAGTCATAAATAATTTGAGGAATGTAGTGGGTGATCCTGCTGCTTACTGAGCTAAAGAAGGCAGAAAGGGATGTTGGCAGAGATACTAAAAAAAAAAAAAAAAAAAAAGGCTTTGGGTTGAAACCTGTTGCGTATGTTGAATACATAAAAAAACTCTTTAAAATAATTGTTGTTTTTTTTTTTTTGTTCTTTTTTTTTTTTTTTTTTTTTTTTTTTTGAGAGAAGGCCTCATGCAGCCAGGCTGTTCCATTCTCCTCTGATTCTGCATTATCTGTCCCTGGGCTTGTGTCACAGGCCACCATGCCTGACCCCATATAAAGGACTCTTGAAATTTAAAATGTGTGGGGCTGGAGAGATGACTCCGTGTTGTTGATTGTTTTTGTTTTTTAAGCCAGGGCCTCATTGTGTGGTCCGGAATTCACTATGTGGACCAAGGCTGTCGTCAAAACTCAGAGAGCCACTCGTCTCTGCCTCCCAAGTGCTGGGATTAAAGGCATGCACCACTATGCCCAGCTGGTTCAGAGGTTTAGAGCATTGTTCTTGCAACGGACCTGGGGGCACCCATGTGGTGGCTCCCAGTCATCTCTAAATTGTAATTCCAGTTCCAAGGAAGCTGATGCCTTCTGAGCATCTCAGGCACCTGGCACGAATGTGGTAGATATACACCTATGCAGGCAAAACATCCATACATATAAAATAAATCTTAAAAAGTTTTAAAAAATTGTAAAAGAAGAAAAATTAATTAAATACGAAGTATTTATGACTTTATTCTGAGATTCCAGGGGGTTGAACTTATGGTCCCGAGCAAGCAACCGACCACCAAGCTACATCTCCAGACTTTAACAAAGGACTTAAATGGACATCTTTCTAAAGAAGATAAATAAATGGCCATCAGGTACATGAAAAGATGCTCAAAAACCTTAGTCCTTGGAGAAATGCAAATCAAACCAGAAGGAGATGGCCCTTTGCACCGACTAAGATGCTGTAAGGACACAGTGGAATCAGAAGCCTCGAACCGTGCTGGCGGGGATGTAAGGCTGCTCGCACTTTGGAAAACAATTTCGGCAGTTTCTCAAAATGTTAGACTCAGGGTTCTGATGTGGGTATACATTTCCTCTCCTTGGCATTTGCCTTTGAAACACGTCACAATAGAAAGACTTACACACAAGCGTTCCTGGAAGCATTATTTACCACAAACAAGACGTGGAGACAAATACCTGTCAGCTGACAAGGAGGATGACAAAATGTGGCATATCCACACAAGGGAGTGTTTGTCAGGAAAAAGAAATGGAGTTCTGAAAACCCGCCGCCATGAGAACGCTCAACATTTGACAAATGGAAAGAAATCTGATTAGATGTTTTATTCTCCACATATGAAACACACAGAATAGGCAAGGTCTTAACAGAAGCATAAAGGAAGGATTGCCTAATGCTGGAAGAGAGGGAGAAAAGAGGAGTGATTGCTCACAGCTTCCGGCTTTTGTTTTTGGTGTAATAGAAAAAGAGTTCTGAGGCAGATTATAGCAATTATAGTTCTGTAAAACACATTAAAAACCAATACTTTCTTTCCCATGCCCCCTTTGGTGTGTGGAGGAGGCAACTCTTAAAAAAAGAAAGCATTCAACTAGGGGCTTGCTTACAGTTTCAGAGGGTTAGTGCATTATCATCATGGAGGGCATGGCAGCATGAAAGCAGACAGAAGGAGCTGAGAGCTACGTCCTGGTTAGCAGGAAGAGAGAAACACCAGGCCTGGCATAGGCTTTTTTAAACCTCAGAGTCTACACCCAGTGACACACCTTCTCCATCAAGACCACAGTCTTAGTCCTTTTCTATATAGTCTACCGACTAGACAGTCAAATAGATGACCTTTGGGGGCCATTTTCATTTAAATCACCACAACAGCAAGAGAAACACAGCCCCAGCCAAAATTCATCATTATTTGCCACGATGCACAGTTGTAATTCTGGTACCCAGGAGGTTGAAGCAGGAGGATGTCGGTTTGAGGCCAGCCTGAAATACAGAGTGAGACCTTCTTTTAAAATAAAATGAATAGAAAAAAAAATAAAACCAGTGAATCTGGACACATTAAAAAAGTTCTTAACTTGATTATTGTGATCCCCCCCAATTAACCAAGCTCCTCACACGTTTTTCAAACATGTCTTTTTTCCCCTCAAGACCCACTGAGTTTAGTCAGGATCACTTGTGTTGCAATGAGTTTGCAACTTCCCATTGGAGCCTGGTGGGCACTCAGCGGACACTCAATTGAAAATGAGCGTTTCTCTCATAGAATACACCAGACGCCAACGCTTCCTCATGGAGAGGTAGGGCGTGGATCACACCTCAACCCATGGCTGACTATTAACGCCCGGTGTTGTGGAAATTCATTGCAAGCAGTTACACTGTCGTGAGGTCGTGACTGCTTGGGCTCTGCCATTCTCAAGTAACTTGCGTGTGTACATACAATACATACATACACAAACACGTACTGTTTCGGGGCCTCTGCCACTCTGAGTGCTAGGATTGAAGGCGTGCACCACTCCGCCTGGCTAAATGTACACTTTTTAAACCGACGAACTTTACGACACATAAATTCGAGCTCAATAAAGTTGAAATCCAACTTCGTTGGGGTACTAGGTTTTCTAAGTTCGTGGGCAAGTAAAGAAAAACAACTGACTGGGGCAGCGAGGTCACGCCCCCTTCCCTCGTTACCTAGCAACCAGTTTCCTACTGTACGCTTCCTCAATCTTTCCGTCACTTCCGTTCTCAACAGGAAGTGAGGTCAACCTGCGGCTTTCCCGGGAGTTCAGCGTTCGCCGCAGGTTAAGTAGTCTTCCTGGACGGGCGCTGGCACTGTCCACGTCCAGGGCTGGTGCGAAGGTCCGGGGTTCGGGGCACTCGGACACGCGAGGGCCCAGGGCGGCAGGGGAGGAGTCGGCGGCGAAGCTGCTGGTTGTCCGGAGTCCCGAGTGTGCTTGCTCTCTCAGTGGTTCACCCCTCGGCTCTAGGTCCCGGACATTTCTGCACTCCTCCCCTAACTACCCAGGTCCTACGTCTGAAAGAAGACCCCTGACAGAAAGCATTCTCTCCTCGCCGACTTCCGTTCACGCCCAAGCCCCTCAGAGCTCTACCAAGACCTCCTGGGATCTGTCAGCGACTTTTGAGTTGCCAGAGGCCTTGGGTAAATGTTCCCTGAGTGCTAAAGCGGGGGTAGGGAGATATAGTTCCTGCAAAATAATGGGGTTAGGGAACTGACTTGAGGCAGTGTGCATTTTGCCTTACTCTTCTTGAATGTCTCTGGCAGGGTGTCTTGTTGCAAACCAGAGGAGTTTGCCTTGGTTTAGGTAGTGGGAGGAAATGCTGCAAGAGCCCAGGTGAGGCTAACTTTGTAGATCTTTGACCCTCTTAGGAATTAAATGACCCGTTTGCCTCGGGTAACTTACTTTTAAGCAGGTACTTGTTTTTGTTTTTCAAGACAGGGATTTACTGTGTAGCCTTGGCTGGCCTCGAGCTCAGAGATCCACTTGCCTCTGCCTCCCAAGTGCTGGGACTAAAGGTATGCTCCACCAACCACCCGGCTGTTTAATGTGTTTCTCCCCAGCGTGTAAGCTGTAGTTTTTCTTGGACAAGGACTGAGACATACAGCACTTTTGTCATTTTTTTTTTTTTTTAGCACAAAACACATAGTACTGGACACGGAAAAGGTGCATTCATACTTGAAGATCTGAGTATCAGTGAATAGTGTTTTTACATTTTTTTGCTTAATGTTGAAGAGATCACACTAGCCATGGTGGGATCCCAGCACTTGCAAGGTGGGGGCAAGAGGTTCTGGAGTTCAGACTCACTCCCTGGCACAGAGTTCCATGCCAGGCCCGGGCTACTTAAGACCTTATCTCAAAACAAGACGTACAAATTAAAACGTTGAAGGTATATTTTTTAAACGCAGTTCAGCTTCTGGAAGGGATGAAATAGCACAATCTCTACAGGTAAAAACAGTGACATCTGTTTAGATTAAATTTTCTGAATTTGAGCCCCCATTCAGAGGCTTACTGGAAAATGGTGCACCTGTGTTTTAGGAAAAAGGCCAAATAATAGTGACCTCATTGCTTCTTTGTTTCTTTCCATTTTAATATTCGTACTATCTCTCCCTTTTCCCATCCTCTTGAATAGGTATCGTGTCTTAACGTGCTGACCCAGAGGTGCTGGCCATTATGGGAAATCAACTTGCTGGCATTGCTCCTTCCCAGATCCTCTCTGTAGAGAGTTATTTCTCAGACATCCATGACTTCGAGTATGATAAGAGCCTGGGAAGTACTCGTTTTTTTAAAGTTGCTCGAGCTAAGCACCGGGAAGGCCTGGTGGTTGTGAAGGTCTTTGCAATTCAGGATCCCACGTTGCCTTTAACTAGTTACAAACAAGAGCTGGAGGAACTGAAAATCAGGCTCCATTCTGCACAGAACTGCCTACCTTTCCAGAAGGCAGCAGAAAAAGCATCTGAGAAAGCAGCCATGCTGTTCAGGCAGTATGTGAGAGACAACCTCTATGATCGCATCAGTACCCGTCCGTTCTTAAATAACATTGAGAAGCGTTGGATCGCTTTCCAGATCCTGACGGCTGTGGACCAAGCACACAAATCTGGAGTCCGCCATGGCGACATCAAGACAGAGAATGTGATGGTCACCAGTTGGAACTGGGTTCTTCTGACTGACTTTGCCAGTTTTAAGCCCACTTATCTCCCAGAGGACAACCCAGCAGATTTCAACTATTTCTTTGATACCTCCCGCAGGAGGACTTGCTACATTGCTCCTGAGCGTTTCGTTGATGGTGGTATGTTTGCCACTGAGTTAGAATACATGAGAGATCCCTCGACTCCGCTTGTAGACCTAAATAGCAATCAGAGAACCCGGGGAGAGTTGAAGAGAGCCATGGACATCTTTTCAGCAGGTATTTGAGTCAGTCAGATTAGCTAATGTGTAAAGTAACTTTATTCACCTGATGTCATTGTCCCAGAGGCTTACTGCCTCCATCTACTATCCTAGGCCTAGTCCTGGAAGCTTCTAGCCTCCGTGCACTCTGATTTAGGCCTAGAATGTTTTCAGCCTCTTAAGACTTTTTAAGACTTACTGCTGAATAAGCTCACCCTTTCTTGTTCTTTCTGAGCTCTGGCTGGCTGGTTCTGGCTTAAACCCCTTTCCAAACTGACTGATTCAAACTGGCTTCTGTCTCAGCCTCTGAATTAATTACTCTGCATGGCCTCAAACTAACTCTAGCAGTCTTTTCTAATTTTCTGGCTCTTTCTCATTCCCTGGGGCATTCTGTCTTCACCTGTGGCTAGTTCTCTCTCTACAATCTATTTCTGTCCCAGCAAAACTGCCTCCTCTCTTTCTCCTTCTCTGTGCTGCTCCCTTAAGTAGCTTCCCTTTTCTCTCTCTCCTCGTGAGAGTTGGGCTTACCGTGTTCTGTCAGATCTTCCTCTGAGCCGTTACTTTATCTGCCACTCAATTAAACATCACTTGCAAACATGGGTGCTTACCTCTATAAACTTTACCTTCATTGTTTGGGATTAAAGGTATATACCACCACACCTGGACTTAAGCTTTCTTTACCTGAAACTTGGTCTATACCAGGCTGGCCTTGAATTCAGAGATCTGCTTGTCTCTGTCTCCTGGTATTTTAAAGGCATGTCTGTATTACAGCCAGATCACACAGGCCTAGGAGGTCTTTGGATGTGATCTCTTGCCATAGCAGCCATATTCTGAATTAAAATTCCTCTACACTAATTTGACATGTTTTAAATGTCAAACATAGAAATGTAGCCTTTTGTAAATTGCCAGATTTTCAAAAATTCGTTTTCTATTTTTATTTTTTAATATTTTTATTATTAGTTATATTTTATTCTGTATCCCACTGTATCCCGCTCCCTCATTCCCTCCCAATTCCATCCTCTGTCCCTCCCTCATCTCCTCCCTGCCCCTTTCCAAGGCCACTGATAGAGGTGGACCTCCTCCCCTTTCATCTGACTGTTTTATCAGGTATCTTCAGGACTCAAACATTCTTTTGATATGCCCTCATATACTGTCTCAGATACATGATTTCCTCATTGGACATGCTTAAGTGATGAGAAAATGAAAGTACTTTTCATTAAACATTCAAAACATAAACTTCACAGTGCTGGTGACATGGAAGGATGCTACATGTCTGTTTTAAGATAGAAGAGAAACACATTTCACCTTTTGTTTGCTTTGGTGGTGATAAGCATACATGCTGTAATAGAAACAGTCAAATAAGTCTCCATGGGAGTGATGGGTAGAGAGGCAGGCCTCAATTAGAGTGATGGGATTCCTTATCTCTTTGGCCCAGATGGCTTGCTGCATCAGTGCACATATCAGGAGCCCCCTTGACCTTCATGGCATAGCTGTGTGTTTCTCATAGTGCCTGGCTTGAAGCCCACTCCACAGATGCACTTAGGAATGTTGACAGTGGGCTCTGCGGGCACCACTTTGCTGATGGCAGAATGACCCTCTCCTTTCTTGCCACCATTGTTTGCAGAAGCCATGCTGCCTGGCCTAAGTTAGAAAGGGTCCCAGTACACAGTCAAGCACTGCTCCCTGAGCTACCTCCACAGCCCTTTCAGTTTTAGACAGGGTCTTGCTTAGTTGCCCAGGCTGATCTTTAACTTTGCTTCTCCTGCTTTGGCCTTCCCTTTAACTGGGATTGTAGGTGTGCTTTTTCTAGTCCATCGCCTGAACCACTCGGCCACGGCTACATGGAGGTGTGCTCTCTCATGTAGCTGGGATGACAGGAATGCACCATCGCTCTCACGTTTCCCAAGTTCCCTTCATCCATTAATTTTTTAGGAGTTGTGTTGTCTACTTTTCTATAGCTGAGATAAAACACCACAACCAAGTCAGTTAAAAAAAAAAAAAAGACAGAATTTAATTTGGCTTTCAGTTTCAGAGGGTTCGATAGAATATGCACTCATGAATCTGTGTGTTGGTTTCTCTAATTTTGAAGCTACCTGGATTCAGGCATAGAGGGTTCCTGTTGATTTTAATTCTGATTAATTCCCAGAGGCCTCACCTCTGCCACCATTGTCAGATTAAGTTTTCTCCATAATACTTCACAGTGGGAATTTGAGTTCAACAAAGGAAGCCCTGGGGTACACCGAAACCTTGTATGCCATAATGTTAAGGATCATTTTGCGTCTTAGCTGAGGTCTTGTCTAGATAGTGTATATTTTATAGGCTCCTAGGAATTTGTATTCTGCTATCATGTCTAGGATGTCATACTGTTGTTGGCTAGGTCTGGTTGGTTTATAGTGCTTCTCAGCGCGTGTGTGCGCGCACACACACACACACACACACACACACACACACACACACACATACACACACACATACACACGAGAGCCTGCAAGGGAGTGTGCTGAGAAGCACACAACTTGGTTGTGTGTGTAGGTCAGAGGACAGCTTGTAGGAATGGGCTCTCTCCTTCCACCATGTGGGACTTGGAGGTTGAACTTAGGCCATTAGACTTGGTGGCAAATGCTTTTACCCACTGACCCATCTTACTGGCCTTGGCACTTGATTTCTTCTTCCTCTTAAAAACAGCTGTTGTTTGAAGTCCTTTCTTTCTGAAATTAACATTGTATCAATAGGAATTAACAAATTTACTGAATGTTTATTATGTATCAGAACTATCCTAGTTGGTGGATGTTTCAGTGCACAGAATGGGGGAGACTATTCTATGGAGTTTGCATTCTCGTGGGCACAGAGAGTTAACAGGCAACATAAGATAGTCTTCCAGTAGGTACTGTGTGGGAAAATAGCTTTCACTCTTTTCAGAAAACTGATGTGGAGGAGATGGAGTGGCTCTTGCAGTCTCTCTCTCTTTTTTTCCTGAGACAGGCTCTCTGTAGTCCGGCTGTTTTGGAAACTCACTTTGTAGGTCAGGCTGCCCTAGAACTCACAGATGCACCTTTTCAGCTACTGGGATCAAGGTCGTGCACCACCATGCCCCGTGGCTCTTGAAGTCTTAAACAGATAGTTAAGAAAGGATTCACTGCTGGCTGACAAGGTTCTGCTGGAGGTGGAGGCCTAACTAGCATCCACTAGTACTTTGGGCGAGTGTTCTTGGCAGAGGGAGCAGCAGGTACAAAGACTGTCGTGTAGTTATTAGTTATTGAAGAGTCTCTGTGTAAGAGTTGTTAAGAGAATGTCATGTAATGACTCAATAACATTGCTTTCTACAAAAAAAAAAAAAAAATGAAACTGCTTTGTGCTTTTGGGACTGTAGGTACTTTAAAAAATTCATTTTTTTAAAGACAAGGTTTGTGTGTGTGTGTGTGTGTGTGTGTGTGTGTGTGTGTGTGTGTGTGT